>NC_057806.1:487604525-487612622 GCF_018294505.1 Triticum aestivum
GCCCCGCCGCATGCCGCCGCCGCCGCCCCGCGCCACGCCGCCCCTCGTCGGAGCCCCGCCGTGGTGGACCTCGCCGAGGTTAGCGCCGGTCGGTTTTTTTTAGAAAACCGGATCGGTTTTCATTAGAAAACCCTAGTCGTTTTTTTCGGTTCGCCGGTTTTTCTTTTCGGTTTTCTTTTTAGCGGACGTTCGTCCGGATGTTCGTTTTAACGAACGGTTTTCGCCCGATAGTTACAGATAACAAACGCTTGTTCGTTAGCTTGTTCGTCAGTTTTCTTTTGTCGGATTAACCCGCGATTATATCTGATCGTGATTTCTGATTCGATTTTCGTTTTAGTTTTTTTTTCGCTCGTTAGTCGGAATCAGGCGATTCAAGCGCCTAGATCTTTGCCTCGCGGCCCTCTTTTCGTTTAACCAACTTAAACAAGTTTTTGCTATTGTAAAATTTGACCTAGGTCATTAGTAAACGAATCTTGTTTCTTTCGCCGTTTGGGTTTCGTTCCTCCGTTTGATTTGATTCTTTTTGCAAAGCGGAGTTCTTAAGTTGAACTTTCTAGTTAGATCTTCTTATTTGAGTTTTACCCGTGTTTCCTAGTTTGATTGCTTATGTATGCTATTGTTTGTTTGCGATAGAATTCCCGGAGTGTGAAGCGTGTTATTTGGAGTCTCTAGGTTTTGCGGATCGTCAGCTAGGCAAGTAACACTTTGATCATACCGCTTTATCACCCAGTTTTATGCATTAGTTCCAATCCTCAAACATTGCATGGTTAGAATGTCATTAACATGTGGGTTGGGAAGTAGTTGATGAGGTAGAACCTATTGCCCTGTTACATTCAAACACTTGGGAGTTACTTCTACGCGTTGCTTATATTGCTATGATATGCACGTAGACGTGGTTTGGGTGAGTGAAATCCATGACAGATGTGAGATTGTTAATTAATGGTTCAACTTAAGGTGGCAACTTAAATACACATATGGGTGGATTGAGGCACCTGGAGTACCCAGTGTTGCCTGTATTTTAAGAAATCCCGGAGTACCCGTGTGATCTTCCTATGGACCGCCACCCAGGCTCAAAGGGAACTGAGATTATTCATGCTAGAAACTTTCGTGTGCAGCCACAAGCTATTATGGGCTCTAGCATAGTTGAGTAAGTTACGTGAAGCTCTTGAAGAGGTGGATCAGCAGGTAGTGGGTTTGTAGGTTTGGTATGGTCTGCCCGAAGTAGAGAGTTAATGTTTCTGAAAGACTGTGTCTCGGTCATCCGTTTCTCAAACACCCTGTAGTGCGAGAAAACCAACGGAGGAGATCGAGTATTGTGGGGAAAAGTGTGCAAACCTCTACAGAGTGTATAAACTAATCATGCTTAGTCGTGTCCCTGGTTATGGACAATCTTGAGTATCTAGTACTTGGAGTATCTTAAGTATCTCATCACTCTAAAAAAATATTGTTGGGTTGTTAATCACCTTAATTGGGATTGAGTTGGAGGAACCTTCTCAATGATGTTTCAACTACCATGATAGTTAAATTAAAATCTATTCCTTTGTTGTAGGGAAAAATTGGCTTTTCGCAAAGCTATAACCATAGAGCTTTCCACCAGCCAAATATGCATGTAGTGATAGCATTATTCTGTTCTTGCTCTACCGTGTTATTTTGCCAGCATATTCCATGTGCTGACCCGTTTTTGGGCTGCAACGTATTATGTTGCAGACTTTTTAGACGAGGAGTAAGGTTCATTAGGTCGTTGTCGTGCAGCTCAGGTATGCCGTTGGAGTTGATGGACTCACTTTATCTTCCAAGCCTTTCGCTGTTATCGTATTAGATGGCCTTAAGCCATATTTATTGTAATAAGTTCTCTTTGGAGACATTTGATGTAATAAGTGTGTGATTGCTACTCTGTTATAAATCCTCGAGTAATGTGTGTGTCAGCATTACCGATCCAGGGATGACACTGAAGCACAGAGACTTGACCGTTTGAGGTCGGGTCGCTACAAGATGGTATCGGAGCACACGCTGAGTGTAGGAAACGACCACTAAGCTAAAGCCATAGATCACTATTCTCTTCTCCCTTCTGACTCCTCTCCATTTTCTACTCTTTAGGATGGCGGATGCAAGCAACAAGTTTGCACAGCCGGAGGAAGAATCACCTTTTGGACGACACTTGAAGGAAGTCACTAGGTACCTGAACATAGGAATACCAAGTTTCACCGGGACTTACAATGCCACTTTGCCAGAAGAGGATCGATGGATGATTCAAGTTCAAGTTCCAGGAAGGACCTTCACGCCAGTCACTAAACCTATAGACTTTTCCTTCGACGCACCAACCTGGAGTTTAGGAAAGAGTATCGCAGCTCACATCACCATAGGATGCATTGGAGAAGTATATCTCAAGGATCTTAAGGACACTATCTACCAGATATGTGGGCGCCGAGACGAGCAATGGGAGATGAACAGCACCAAGAAGGATAGATCAATTGCAGCTTTCATCCAGGAGTTAAACCAGCACATTCAACGTCAGGAGAATCAGATGTGCGCAGACATGATAGATTTGAAGGAGGCGAAGATGAGTATCATCGAGCTGGAAGAAGAACTTAAGTCTACACGCGATGGATATGAGGAGGAAATTGCGACACTACTGGAGAAGAATGACGACCTGATTAAGAAGATCGAAATATTTATGGGAGACCCCACACCCATAGAAGAAGATGAAGAACCCAAGGAGATTCGCCCGGAGGACTACATCATCATCGACGACACCGACTCTGACCTGAGCGATGATGACTTTGAAGATGAAGTTGGAGCAGATATCATGGAGTCTGCAACCGAGGAATATTTTTAGTAGACCACCACCTTAGTAGTAGTATTCCACCATGTAAATAAAGTAGTCCGAGCACTTTTGCGATAGTTAGATCGATTGTATGCCCTGCTAGATTGATTGATTGAAATATTGTGTTTGTCTCATGTGCATATGGGTAGTGCTTTCTCATTAGACCTCATTCTATTCTAATATGTCCCCTCTAAACCCATCAGATGCCTCCGAGATGTGACCCCGGATTTGTTTTCCCACCGGAGCTCACCCAGTTGATCCAGCAGTAGAATACCCTGATGCAGTTGTTAGTTCAGAATCAGGGCAACAACAACAACAATCCACCACCACCACCAGTTGACAACTTAGCCCATTTTTTGAGGTCGCAACCGCCGGTGTTTTCCAGTAGCATCGAGCCTATAGTAGCAGATGATTGGCTCCGCAAGATTGGAAGGGAGTTAACCACTGCAGGATGTACTGATGCTGAGAAGGTGCGTTTTGCCACACATCAGTTGGATGGACCAGCAGCATCATGGTGGGATAATTATACTGTTACCTACCCCATAGCCACGGTGACATGGGACCAATTTCAGCAAGCTTTCTGTACAGCCCATGTCTCCACTAGAGCCATGAATTTGAAGAAGCGTGAGTTTCGCAACTTACGCCAGGGGAACCGTATTGTGGCTCAGTACGCGGATGAGTTCAACAAGTTATCTCGCTATTCCCCTGATGATGTGGCCACAGATGCCGCAAAGCAGGAGAAGTTTATGGAAGGGCTGAATGATGAGATGAGTATGCAGTTGATGGTGGAAACATTCACCAATTACCAGGAGTTGGTAGATAAGGCTCTTATGATTGAAGGGAAGCAACAGCAGATTGAGAGCCGTAAGAGGAAGTATGGACAAGGGAGGTATAACTCAGGAGCTCAGCAGAAACCTCGCCTAACCCTGTACTTAGGAGGACTTGTTCATAACCATGGAGGACACACCCATAATGGAGGGAGTAACCATAATCATAATGGCACAAGGAATGGAAATGGGAATGGAGCAAGCAACAATCAGAACCGCCCCAATCCAGCCACGTCCACCAAGAGGGACCTAAGCCACGTTACTTGTTTCAAGTGCAGGAAGACTGGACACTATGCCATGGAGTGCCCTGAAGGGAAGAATGGAAACGGAAACGGGAGCACTGGGAAGAAGCCCAATCCATTCAACAAAGGACAAGTGAACCATGTTAACGTGGAGGAGGTTGAAGAGCAACCAGACGCAGTTGTAGGTAAGTTTTTGGTTAAGTCATTTACCGCTCTTGTTCTTTTCGATACTGGTGCATCGCATTCATACATATCAAGGGAATTCGTGGATAAGTTTAAACTACCAACCCAAACCCTTAGGACCCCTTTGTTAGTAAATTCACCTAGAGCAGAGTATATGGCTAGTCGATGGTGCGACCAGATACCGTTAACCATTGGTAGCCATGTTTTTCCGTCCAACCTAATTATCTTGGAGTCATAAGGATTGGATGCAATATTAGGTATGGACTGGATGTCACAGTATGGAGGAAACATTGACTGCGTTAGTAAGTCAATTTGTCTCACCACCCCGGAGGGAAAAAGGATCAAGTATATATCTAGGCATACGTCAAGAAGTAGCCAAGTAAATACCCTCACGGGAGTTGTTAAGGAGGAAGTGCCTATAGTAAAGGATTATCCGGATGTTTTTCCAGAGAAGTTACCAGGCATGCCACCGTATCAAGATATCGAGTTTTTGATAGAGCTATTGTCAGGCACAGGGCCAATATCCAATAGACCCTATAGGATACCCGCGAATGATCTGGAAGAGATTAAGAAACAGATCAAGGAGTTATTGGAGAAACGTTACATTCGACGGAGTTCATCACCATGGAGAGCTCTAGTACTTTTGGTTGAAAAGAAGGATAAATCCCTAAGAATGGTTGTTGATTATCGGGCATTGAATGAAGTGACGATTAAAAACAAGTACCCATTGCCGATGATCAATGATCTGTTTGACCAGTTGCAAGGAGCTAAGGTGTTTTTGAAGATCGATCTGCGATCGGGATATCATCAGTTGAAGATACGAGATAAGGATATACCAAAGACAACCTTCACCACATGGTACGGGTTATACGAGTATACGGTCATGTCGTTTGGACTGACTAATGCCCCTGCCTATTTCATGAGAATGATGAACAAGGTGTTCATGGAGTATTTGGATAAGTTTGTTTTGGTGTTCATTGATGATATAATGGTATATTCGAGGAATGAAGAGGAACACAAGGAGCATTTGTGTTTAGTTCTCGAGAAATTCAGGGAACATCAGTTTTATGCCAAGTTCAGCAAATGCGAGTTTTGGTTGAAAGAAGTCGGATTCCTTGGACATGTTATATCAGGAGAAGGTATAGCAGTAGACCCCAGCAAGGTTCAGTCAGTCACTAAATGGTTTGCACCCACTTCAGTTAGCGAGATCCGCAGTTTTCTTGGACTCGCAGGATACTATCGGAGATTCATTGAGATTTTTTCCAAGATTGCGAAGCCCATGACAGAATTATTGAAGAAGGATACCAAGTTTAAATGGGAGGAAGATTGTGAGGCAAGTTTCCAGGAGCTAAAGAAACGTTTGACTACAGCCCCAGTGCTGACACTGCCAGATATACACAAGGATTTTCAAGTGTATTGCAATGCCTCTCGCTTAGGACTTGGAAGTGTGCTTATGCAGGACGAAAGAGTTGTTTCGTATGCCTCACGACAACTAAAGCCTCACGAGTTGAATTATGCCACGCATGATTTGGAGCTAGCAGCCGTAGTGCATGCGTTGAAGACTTGGAGACATTACCTTATTGGAAATCATTGTGATGTGTATACGGATCATGAGAGTTTGAAGTACATTTTCACCCAGAAGGAGTTGAACCTTAGGCAGAGAAGATGGTTGGAGCTTATAAAGGATTATGACATGAAGCTTCATTATCATCCAGGAAAGGCCAATGTCGTAGCAGAGGCCTTGAGCTAGAAGAGCTATGCTAATACCCTAATAAGCACGGGATTGCCGAAGCAGTTAGCAGAGGATCTCCGGGAACTACGTTTGGAGATTGTTCCTAGAGGTTTTGTTGCAAAAATGGAGGTACAGTCTACATTGTTGGGAAAGATTTGAGAAGCTCAGAAGGATGACAAAGAGATTGCCAAGATAAAGGATAAAATGAGCGAAGGAAAGTCCAAAGGTTTTCGTGAGGATGAGCACGACACCTTATGGTTTGAGGACCGTGTTTATGTGCCCAATAATACGGAGATCAGGAAGTTAATACTTCAGGAGGCACATGACTCACCATACTCGATACACCCCGGAAACACCAAGATGTATTTGGATTTAAAGGAACGTTTCTGGTGGACGGGGATGAAGAAGGATATCGCCGAGTATATGGCCGTATGTGATGCATGTCAGAGAGTGAAGGCAGAGCATCAAAAGCCAGCAGGACTGCTACATCCTATGCCGATACCCGAATGGAAGTGGGATAAACTTGGCATGGATTTTATCACCGGATTACCCAGGACCAAATCAGGATGTGATTCTATATGGGTAGTAGTTGACCGTATAACCAAAGTGGCACACTTTATCCCAATGAAAACAACTTATACTAGTGCAAAGTTGGCCAAGATATATATGACCAGGATCGTATGTCTGCATGGAGTTCCAAGGAACATCGTATCGGATAGAGGGACACAGTTTACCTCAAAGTTTTGGCATCAACTGCACCAGACCTTGGGAACCAGATTGGAGTTCAGTACAACATTTCACCCGCAAACAGATGGACAGACCGAGAGAGTCAATCAGATTCTGGAGGACATGTTGAGAGCCTGTGCGCTAGATTATGGATCTAGTTGGGATGACAATCTGCCTTATGCAGAGTTCTCATACAACAATAGTTACCAAGCCAGTCTGAAGATGACACCGTTTGAAGCTCTGTATGGCCGAAGGTGCAGAACACCATTGATGTGGGATGAAGTTGGAGACCGACAGTTGTTTGGACCAGACTTGATCAAAGAGTCTGAGGAGAAGGTTAAACTGATCCGGGATAGACTGAAGATAGCCTAGTCTAGGCAGAAGAGTTATGCAGATTCGAAACGCAAGGAGGTAACCTATGAAATTGGAGATAGAGCATATTTGCGAGTATCACCTTTGCGGGGAGTGAAACATGTTGGAGTTAAGGGAAAGTTGGCCCCGAGATTTGAAGGACCATATCGTGTTTTGGAACGGATGGGAGAAGTTGCCTACAAGTTGGAGTTACCTGAAGGACTGTCAGGAGTTCACGATGTGTTTCACGTTTCCCAGTTGAAGAAGTGCCATGCTGAGATGGCCGACATACCACTAAGAGATATCGTGCCTTTGGAGGCGATTCAGTTGGATAATGACATGACTTATGAAGAGAAGCCAGTCAAGATTTTGGAGTTTGCTAGTCGAGTCACCCGCAGCAAGGTTATTAAGTTTTGCAAAGTTTAGTGGAGCCACCATACCAAGGACGAAGCCACATGGGAACGAGAGGATGATCTCTGCAAGGACCACCCACACCTATTTTCTAGCCAACCCGAATCTCGAGGGTGAGATTCATCTTAACGGGGGTAAGTTTGTAACATCCCAAATTTTCAAATTTGGAATGTTATACATAGATCATTCTTGCATATCATGTCTAGTTGCATTTCGTCTCGCGATCCTTGAAATCCTAAGCAACTCAAGGACCCTCGGAGAGAGTTGGGGATTTCCCCGGTTTTCAAATCTGATTTATATCAAATATTGAAAGGAGGATTTTGGTTTTAATTATTTTTCTCTCTGAAAATATTTCATATTAATATATGAGAGGAGATAATATGACTTCTCCAAAATAAATGAAATATTGGAGGAAAATGTTAAAATCAATTTTTGCTTTTATTTGGATTTTATTTACATTTTTGGTTGCATTAGAAAAATTGCATGTTTTCAAAATTGCATTTTAGGGAAATAAAATGTTCATCTCATTCTAAATATTTTATTTAGATGGAGAAAATTTGTTTTGGCATTTTTAGAATTTCATTTTATTTTCTAGGATTTTTCTGAGTTCGGCGGAATTTTTTTTTTAAAAGCGCGCCTAGGCCGACTGGGCCGAAGCACAGCCGCCGGCCCAACTCCCCGGCTGCCGTCTCCCGCGCGGCGGACGCGCCGCCACTACCGCCGCCGACTCGGACACGAGTCCGAGACGGACTCCGCCGCCGCCTTGCCCCACCCCCAAGGGACCACCTCCGCCCCCTCCCC
>NC_057806.1:487612926-487838445 GCF_018294505.1 Triticum aestivum
GCAAGCCGCCGCCGCCGCCGCCCCGTGCCACGCCGCCCCTCGTCGGAGCCCCGCCGTGCTAGACCTCGCCGAGGTTAGCGCCGTTCGTTTTTTTAGAAAATCGGATCGGTTTTCGTTAGAAAACCCTAGTCGTTTTTTTTCGGTTCGCCGATTTTTCTTTTCGGTTTTCTTTTTAGCGGACGCTCGTCCGAATGTTCGTTTCAACGAACGGTTTTCGCCCGTTAGTTACAGATAACGAACGCTCGTTCGTTAGCCTGTTCGTCAGTTTTCTTTTGTCAGATTAATGATCCGATTTCTGATCCGATTTTCATTTTAGTTTTTCTTTTCGCTCGTTAGTCGGAATCAGGCGATTCAAGTGCCTAGATCTTCGTCTCGAGACCCTCTTTTCGTTTAACCAACTTAATCAAGTTTTTGCTACTGTAAAATTTGACTTAGGTCCAGATTAGTAAACGGGTCTTGTTTGTTTCGCCGTTTGGGTTTCGTTGCTCTGTTCGATTTGGTTCTTTTTGCAAACCGGAGTTCTTAAGTTGAACTTTCTGGTTAGATCTTCTTATTTGAGTTTTACCTGTTTTTGTTAGTTCGATTGCTTATGTATGCTATTGTTTGTCTGCGACAGAATTCCCGGAGTGCGAAGCGTGTTATTTGGAGTCTCTAGGTTTTGCGGATCGTCAGCAAGGCAAGTAACACTTTGATCATACCCCTTTATCACCCAGTTTTTATGCATTAGTTCCAATCCTCAAACATTGCATGGTTAGGATGTCATTAACATGTGGGTTGGGAAGTAGTTGATGAGGTAGAACCTATTGCCCTGTTACTTTCAAACCCTTGGGAGTTACTTCTACGTGTTGCTTATATTGCTATGCTATGCTCGTAGACGTGGTTTGGTGAGTGAAATCCATGACAGATGTGAGATTGTTAATTAATGGTTCAACTTAAGGTGGCAACTTAAATACACATATGGGTGGATTGAGGCACCTGGAGTACCCAGTGTTGCCTGTATTTTTGGAAATCCCGGAGTACCCGTGTGATCTTCCTATGGACCGCCACCCAGGCTCAAAGGGAACTAAGATTATTCATGCTAGAAACTTCCGTGTGCAGCCGCAAGCTATTATGGGCTCTAGCATAGTTGAGTAAGTTACGTGAAGCTCTTGAAGAGGTGGATCAGCAGGTAGTGGGTTTGTAGGTTTGGTATGGTCTGCCCGGAGTAGAGAGTTAATGTTTCTGAAAGACTGTGTCTCGATCATCCTTTTCTCAAACACCCTGTAGTGCGAGAAAACCAACGGAGGAGATCGAGTCTTGTGGGGAAAAGTGTGCAAACCTCTGCAGAGTGTATAAACTAATCATGCTTAGCTGTGTCCCCGGTTATGGACAATCTTGAGTATCTAGTACTTGGAGTATCTTAAGTATCTCATCACTCTAAAAAAATAATATTGTTGGGTTGTTAATCACCTTAATTGGGATTGAGTTGGAGGAACCTTCTCAATGATGTTTCAACTACCATGATAGTTAAATTAAAATCTATTCCTTTGTTGTAGGGAAAAATTGGCTTTTCACAAAACTATAACCATAGAGCTATCCACCAGCCAAATATGCATGTAGTGATAGTATTATTCTGTTCTTGCTCTACCGTGTTATTTTGCCAGCATATTCCATGTGCTGGCCCGTTTTCGGGCTGCAACGTATTATGTTGCAGACTTTTCAGACGAGGAGTAAGGTTCGTTAGGTCGTTGTCGTGCAGCTCAGCTATGCCGTTGGAGTTGATGGACTCACTTTATCTTCCAAGCCTTCCGATGTTATCGTATTAGATGGCCTTAAGACATATTTATTGTAGTAAGTTCTCTTTGGAGACATTCGATGTAATAAGTGTGTGATTTCTACTCTGTTATAAATCCTCGAGTACTGTGTGTGTCAGCATTACCGATCCAGGGATAACACTGAAGCACAGAGACTTCACCGTTTGAGGTCGGGTCGCTACAAGTATGGTCCGCACCAGAGTGGTACGGTAATCCTTTCTGGAAGTCATGTTACTAGACCATGACGAACCTACGAACTATGAGGAAGCGGTGATGAGCCTTGATTTCGCGAAATGGCTTGAGGCCATGAAATCTGAGATGAGATCCATGTATGAGAACAAAGCATCGACCTTGATTGACTTTCCCGATGATCGGTGAGTCATTAAGAATAAATGGATCTTCAAGACGAAGATGGACGCTGATAGTAGTGTTACTATCTACAAAGCAAAAATTGTCGCAAAATGTTTTCGACAAGTTCAAGGCGTTGACTACGATGAGATTTTCCCACTCGTATCGATGCTTAAAAGTCTATTTGAATCATGTTAGCAGTTGGCGCATTTTATGAAATCTGGCAAATGGATGTCAAAACTGCATTCCTTAATGGATTTCTTAAAGAAGAGTTGTATATGATGCAACCAGAAGGTTTTGTCGATCCTAAAGGTGCTAACAAATTGAGCAAGCACCAGCGATCCATCTATGGACTGGTGCAAGCATCTCAGAGTTGGAATATATGCTTTGATAAAGTGATCAAAACATATTGTTTTATACAGACTTGCGGTGAAACCTATATTTACAAGAAAGTGAGTGGGAGCACTACAACGTTTCTGATAAGTATATGTGAATGACATATTGTTGATCGGAAATAATGTAGAATTTTCTGGAAAGCATAAAGGAGTGTTTGAAAAGAGTTTTTCAAAGAAAGACCTCGATGAAGCTGTTTACACATTGAGCATCAAGATCTATAGAGATAGATCAAGATGCTTGATAAGTTTTTTCAATGAGTACATACCTTGACAAGACTTTGAAGTAGTTCAAAATGGAACAGTCAAAGAAGGAGTTCTTGCCTGTGTTGCAAGGTGTGAAGTTGAGTAAAGACTCAAAACCCGACCACAGCAGAAAATAGAAAGAGAATGAAAAGTCATTCCCTATGCCTCAGTCATAGGTTCTATAAAAGTATGCTATGCTATTTACCAGTCCTATTGTATACCTTAGCATCTTTCTGGCAAGGGATTACAATACTGATCTAGGAGTAGATCACTGGACAGCGGTCAAAATTATCCTTAGAGGACTAAGGAAATATTTCTCGGTTATGGAGGTGATAAAAGAGTTCGTCGTAAAGGGTTACATCGATGCAAGCTTTTTACATCGATCTAGATGACTCTAAGTCTCGATCTGGATACATATTGAAAGTGGGAGCAATTAGCTAGAGTAGCTCCATGCAGAGCATTGTAAACATAGAAATTTGCAAAATACATATGGATCTGAATTTTGCAGACCCGTAGGCTAACTTCTCTCACAAGAAAAATATGATCACTCTTTGGGTGTTAATCACATAGCGATGTGAACTAGATTATCGACTTTAGTAAACCCTTTGGGTATTAGTCACATGGAGATGTGAACTAATCACATAAAGATGTGAACTAGATTATTGACTCTAGTGCAAGTGAGAGACTGAAGGAAATATGACCTAGAGGTAATAATAAAGTTATTATTTATTTCCTTATATCATGATAAATGTTTATTATTCATGCTAGAATTGTATTGACCGGAAACTTAGTACATGTGTGAATACATAGACAAACAGAGTGTCACTAGTATGCCTCTACCTGAATAGCTCGTTGATCAAAGATGGTTATGTTTCCTAACCATAGACAAGAGTTGTAATTTGATAAACGGGATCACATCATTAGGAGAATGATGTGATTGAGTTGACCCGTTCCATTAGCTTAGCACTTGATCATTTTAGTTTACTGCTATTGCTTTGTTCATGACTTATACATGTTCCTATGACTATGAGATTATGCAACTCCCGATTACCGTAGGAATACTTTGTGTGCTACCAAACGTCACAACATAACTGGGTGATTATAAAGGTGCTCTACATGTGTCTCTAATGGTACTTGTTGAGTTGGCATAGATCGAGATTAGGATTTTTCACTCCGATTGTCGAAGAGGTATCTGTGGGCCATCTCGGTAATGCACATCACTATAAGCCTTGCAAGCAATGTGACTAATGAGTTAGTTCCGGGATGTTGCATTACGGAAACGAGTAAAGAGACTTGCCGGTAACGAGATTGAACTAGGTATTGAGATACCGACGATCGAATCTCGGGCAAGTAACATACCGATGACAAAGGGAACAACGTATGTTGTTATCAGGTTTGACCGATAAAGATCTCCGTAGAATATGTAGGAGCCAATATGAACATCCAGGTTCCGCTATTGGTTATTGACCGAAGACGTGTCTCGGTCATGTCTACATAGTTCTCGAACCCGTAGGGTCCGCACGCTTAAACGTTTGGTGACGATCGGTATTATGAGTTTATGTGATTTGATGTACCGAAGGTAGTTCAGAGTCCTTGATGAGATCGGTGACATGAAGAGGAGTCTCTAAATGGTCGAGACGTAAAGATCGATATATTGGACGACTATATTCGGACATCGGAAAGGTTCCGAGTGATTCGGGTATTTTTCGGAGTACCGGGGGAGTTACGGGAATACGGGGAAGAAGTATTGGGCCTCATGGGCCAAGTGGTGGAAGAGAGGAGGCAAGGCGCACGGCCCCCCTAGCCCAAACCGAATTGGACTAGGGGGACGGCCCCCCTTTCCTCCTTTCCTCCCTCTCCTTCCTTCTCCCCTTCCCCCTTCCTTTCCTCCTCCTAGTAGGAGTAGGAAAGGGGAGTCCCACTCCTACTAGGAGGAGGACTCCTCCTCCTGGAGCGCCCTAGGAGGGCCGGCCGGCCTCCCCCCTTGCTCCTTTCTATATAGGGGCATGGGGCACCCTAGAACACACAAGTTGATCATTGATCCCTTAGCCGTGTGCGGTGCCCCCCTCCACCATAATCCACCTCGATCATATCGTAGCAGTGCTTAGGCAATGCCCTGCGTCGGTAGCGACATCATCACCGTCATCACGCCGTCGTGCTGACGGAACTCTCCTGTGAAGCTCTGCTGGATCGAAGTTCGTGGGACGTCATCGAGCTGAACGTGTGCTGAACTCGAAGGTGCCGTGCGTTCGATACTTGGATCGGTCGGATCGCGAAGACGTTCGACTACATCAACCGCGTTCTCAAAACACTTCCTCTTACGGTCTACGAGGGTACGTGGATGATACTCTTCCCTCTCATTGCTATGCATCACCATGATCTTGCGTGTGCGTAGGAAATTTTTTGAAATTACTATGTTCCCCAACACTAGGCGCCCCCTCCCCATGTATATATAGGTGGGAGAGGGAGGGGAGCAGCAAGGGGGTGCCCCAAGTAGGAGGAATCCTACTTGGGTGCCTCCCCAATTCGGCCTCCCCCCTTCCATAAGTTCCGGAGGGGGGAGGAAGGAGGAGGGAAGGAATGGGGAGGCCGAATCCCTGCCCTTCCTTCTCTCTTCCCTTCTTTCCTTCTCCTCTGGTTCGGCCCATGTGGGGGGCACAGCAGCCCCTGTTGGCTGCTGCGTTTCCCCTCTTGCCCATTAGGTCGATATCTTTTGCGGGGGGGGGGGGAGGAGGGGCTCCGGAACACTTTCGGCATCCGAATATTATCGACCTGTATATAAATCTTTACCTCTCGGCCATTTCGAGAATCCTCATCATGTTCATGATCTCATCTGGGACTCCGAACAACATTCGGTCACGAAATCACATAACTCATATAATACAAAATCGTCATCCAACATTAAGCGTGCAGACCCTATGGGTTCGAGAACTATGTAGACATGATGCTCATATTGGCTCTGACATATTCTACGAAGATCTTTATCGGTCGAACCATTATGACAACATGTGTTATTCCCTTTGTCATCGGTATGTTACTTGCCCGAGATTCGGTCGTCGGTATCCACATACCTAGTTCAATCTCGTTACCCGCAAGTCTCTTTACTTATTCTTTAATACATCATCCTGTAACTAACTCATTAGTCACTTTGCTTGCAAGGCTTCTTATGATGTGCATTACCGAGAGGACCCAGAGATACCTCTCCGATACTCGGAGTGACAAATCCTAATCTCGATCTATGTCATCCCAACAAACACCTTCAGAGATACCAGTAGAGCATCTTTATAATCACCCAGTTACGTTGTGACATTTGATAGCACACAAGGCATTCCTCCGGTATCCGGGAGTTGCATAATCTCATAGTCGAAGGAATATGTATTTGACAGGAAGAAAGCAATAGCAATAAAACTGAACGATCATTATGCTAAGCTAACAGATGGGTCTTGTCCATCACATCATTTTCCTAATGATGTGATCCCATTATCAAATGACAACTCATGTCCATGGTTAGGAAACCTTAACCATCTTTGATCAACGAGCTAGTCAAGTAGAGGCTCACTAGAGACATAGTGTTTGTCTATGTATTCACAAATGTATCAAGGTTTCCAATCAATACAATTCTAGAATGAATAATAAACATTTATCATGAGTAATTAAATATAAAATAACAACTTTATTATTGCCTCTAGGTCATATTTCCTTCACCATTACCTCGCTCTTTGCGAAGTTTATTGTAAGCCCTAATATCTCCTGGAAACAAAGGAGCAAGAACTTGAGGTGTTAAATGTCCTCATCCGATCCCTCCACCATCATCAAGATCGTATCGTCCGCATACTACAGGTGTGTGAGCCCTCCATCTCTAGTGAGATGGGGACATATACCTCTAATGTGGCAAGCCTGCCTGGCCAAGTCCAAGATTGTAGCCAAGGCATCAACCACCAAATTAAAGAGGAAGGGGAGCGAGGGTCTCCCTGATGCACCCCCTGACCAGTAGGAATGTAAGGCCCCACCTATCCATTAATATTGATCGCCATGCATCCACTAGTCACTAGTTTCATCACGTGCGCAACCCAATGAGGGTCAAAGCCCCGCTTCAACATTACTTCCCGAAGGAAAGACCAGTGGACTGAATCATAGGCCTTGTGAAAGTCGATCATAAAGAAGACCGCACAGAGGCGTTTATGCCAAACTTCATGCGGGATTTCGTGAAGGACTAGGATCCCATCTAAGATAAATCTGTCCTTAGTGAAGGCCGATTGGTTGGGGTGATGGATCCTAGGGGCAATAAGGGCCGCCCTAGTGGTGTACCCCTTAGCCAAAATCAGAAAGATTATGTTGAGGACCGTAATCGGTTGAAATTGCCTAATATCCGAAGCCCCTCGGATTTTCGGGATCAAGGAGGTGATCCCATAATTAAGGCGGGCAACATCAAGGGTTCCTCTAGGAAAATCAAGGAACGGGACTAAGAGCAACTCCAACGGGGTGACCCATTTCGTCCGCTGGCATCCGTTTGGGTCGGCGCGGACACAAAAGGCGGCCCGACGTGCCGACCCAAACGGACGCATGTCCGCTTGGCATCCGCATGGCGACCCATTCCCGGCCCAATTTTGAGCCGAATTTGTGTCGGCGCGGATGATAACCCGCAAGTATAGGGGATCGCAACAGTTTTCGAGGGTAGAGTATTCAACCCAAATTTATTGATTCGACACAAGGGGAGCCAAAGAATATTCTCAAGTATTAGCAACTGAGTTGTCAATTCAACCACACCTGGATACTTAATATCTGCAGCAAAGTGTTTAGTAGCAAAGTAATATGATAGTAGTGGTAACGGTAGCAAAAGTTAATGATAGCAAAAGTAATATTTTTGGTATTTTGTAGTGATGATAGCAATAGCAAAGGAAAAGTAAATAAGCGAAGAACAATATATGGAAAGCTCGTAGGCAATGGATCGGTGATAGAGAATTATGCCGGATGCGGTTCATCATGTAACAGTCATAACCTAGGGTGACACAGAACAACTCCAATTCAACAATGTAATGTAGGCATGTATTCCGAATATAGTCATACGTGCTTATGGAAAAGAACTTGCATGACATCTTTTCTCCTACCCTCCCGTGGCAGCGGGGTCCTAGCGGAAACTAAGGGATATTAAGGCCTCCTTTTATTAGAGTACCGGACCAAAGCATTAACACATAGTGAATACATGAACTCCTCAAACTACGGTCATCACCGGTAAGTATCCTGATTATTGTCACTTCGGGGTTAACGGATCATAACACATAATAGGTGACTATATACTTGCAAGATAGGATCAAGAACTCCCATATATTGATGAAAACATAATAGGTTCAGATCTAAAATCATGGCACTCGGGCCTGAGGGAGTCCTGGATTAGGGGGTGTTCGGGTAGCCGAACTATACCTTCGGTCGGACTCCTGGACTATGAAGATAGAAGATTGAAGACTTCGTCCCGTGTCTGGATGGGACTTTCCTTGGCGTGGGATGCAAGCTTGGCGGCGCGGATATTCAAGATCTCCTACCATTGTAACCGACTCTATGTAACCCTAACCCTATTCGGTGTCTATATAAACCGGAGGGTTGTAGTCCGTAGGACATTAACTCCATATACAACAATCATACCATAGGCTAGCTTCTAGGGTTTAGCCTCCTTGATCTTGTGGTAGATCTACTCTTGTACTACCCATATCATCAATATTAATCAAGCAGGACGTAGGGTTTTACCTCCATCAAGAGGGCCCGAACCTGGGTAAAACATCGTGTTCCCTGCCTCCTGTTACCATCCGGCCTAGACGCACAGTTCGGGAACCCCTACCCGAGATCCGCCAGTTTTGACACCGACATTGGTGCTTTCATTGAGAGTTCCTCTATGTCGTCGCCTTTAGGCCCGATGGCTCCTTTGATCATCAACAACGATGCGGTCCAGGGTGAGACTTTTCTCCCCGGACAGATCTTTGTCTTCGGCGGCTTCGCTCTGCGGGCCAATTCGCTTGGCCACCTGGAGCAGATCGAAAGCTACGCCCCTGGCCAACAAGTCAGGTTTGGAAGCTTAAACTACACGGCTGACATCCGCGGAGACTTGATCTTCGACGGGTTCGAGCCACGGCCAAGCGCGCCGCACTATCTCGAGGGGCATGATCTAGCTCTGCCTCCGGACAGTGTCCTGGAGGCCGCACACGCATCGGTTCTAACCCCTAACTCGGAGCCTATTGCACCAATCGAGGACGAGCGGTTGGACGTCACCTCGGGGGCTGCGATCTCAAAGGCGATCGAGCCGAACGCTAGCCCCGCACTCTGCATGACCGTTGACTCCGAGGATCCGGACTCCTCCCCGGACTCCAAACCCCCCGCGCCCCTGCCAATCGAATCCGATTGGGCGCCGATAATGGAGTTCACCGTCGCAGACATCTTTCAGCACTCGCCTTTTGGCGACATCCAGAATTCTCTTAAGTCTCTCTCTTTATCAGGAGAGCCCTGGCCGGATTACGGTCAGCGAGGGTGGGATACGGACGATGAAGAAATTCAAAGCCCACCCACCACCCACTTTGTAGCCACTGTCGATGATTTAACCGACATGCTTGACTTCGGCTCCGAAGACATCGACGGTATGGACGACGATGTAGGAGACGAACAGGAACCAGCACCTGTAGGGCGCTGGAAGGCCACCTCGTCATATGACATATATATGGTGGATACTCTAAAAGATGGAGATGGCAATGGAACAGTGGGGGACGACACCCCCAAGAAACAGCCAAAGCGCCGGTGTCAGCGGCGCCGCTCTAAATTCCGCCAAAGCAAAAACGGTGATTCCGGCACGGGAGATAATACTACCCCGGATAGCACCGAAGAACACCCACCTCAGCAAGATTCGGCACAGGAAGATGGAGAAGCCAGCCCTCATGAGAGAGCGGCAGACCGAGAGGTCGAGGATGATAACTATACGCCTCCCTCCGAAGACGAGGCAAGCCTCGATGACAACGAATTCGTCATACCATCAGACCCCGCCGAACAAGAGCGTTTCAAACGCAGGCTTTTAGCCATGGCAAGCAGCCTCAAGAAAAAGCAGCAACAGCTTAGAGCTGCCCAAGATTTGCTAGCTGACACATGGACTAAAGTCCTTGCGGCCAAAGAGTATGAACTCGAACGCCCCTCCAAGAGTAACCCAAAGTGCAGGCCGCTACCCCGGTCAGAGGAGGAAGCACCTACATCACCAGCGCATGACATGGAAGACCGGCCACCTCGCGGCTGCGACAGAGAGGCCTCTCGGTCCTCCACCCAAGCCATGCCCCGACGCCGCTCAACTAAGGCACGGGAAAATGCGCCAGACCTGCGAGACGTACTGGAGGATAAGGCAAGACAAGCAAGATCGATCTACGGATCACGCAGGCGCCCTACGGCACGTAACGATGATCTTCACTCCGGATACAACAAATCCGGCCGGGCCGAACACAACAGACATAGCTCTTCCGAGCTGTGTCGTGATATAGCCCAGTACAGAGGCGCCGCACACCCGCTATGCTTCACGAATGAAGTAATGGATCATAAAATCCCAGAGGGTTTCAAACCTGTAAACATCGAATCATACGATGGCACAACAGATCTGGCGGTATGGATCGAGGATTATCTCCTTCACATCCACATGGCACGCGGCGATGATCTACACGCCATCAAATACCTCCCGCTCAAACTTAAAGGACCGGCCCGGCATTGGCTTAACAGCTTGCCAGCAGACTCAATCGGTTCTTGGGAGGACCTGGAAGCCGCATTCCTCGACAACTTCCAGGGCACTTACGTGCGACCACCGGATGCCGACGACTTAAGCCACATAATTCAGCAGCCATAGGAATCGGCTAGACAATTCTGGACACGGTTCCTAACAAAGAAAACCCATATAGTCGACTGTCCGGACGCAGAGGCCCTAGCAGCCTTCAAGCATAACATCCGCGACGAATGGCTTGCCCGGCACCTGGGACAGGAAAAGCCGAAATCTATGGCAGCCCTCACGACACTCATGACCCGCTTTTGCACAGGAGAAGACAGCTGGCTAGCTCGCAGTAACAACTTATCAAAGAACCCTGGTAATTCGGATACCAAGGACAAAAGTGGCAGGACACGTCGGAATAAGCAAAAACGCCGCGTTAGCAGCGACAGCAATGAAGACACAACAGTCAATGCTGGATTCAAAGGCTATAAATCCGGTCAGCGGAAAAAGCCGTTCAAAAAGAATACTCAGGGCCCGTCCAGTTTGGACCGAATACTCGATCGCTTGTGCCAGATACATGGCACCCCCGAAAGGCCAGCCAATCACACTAACAGGGATTGTTGGGTGTTCAAGCAGGCAGGCAAGTTAAGAGCTGAAAACAAAGACAAGGGGCTGCACAACGACGACAAGGAGGAGCCCAAGACGCCGAACAACAATGGACTGAAGGGCTTTCCCCCACAAGTGCAGAAGGTGAACATGATATACGCAACCCACATTCCCAAGAGGGAGCGGAAGCATGCGCTACGGGACGTATACGCGATGGAGCCAGTCACCCCAAAGTTCAACCCATGGTCCTCCTGCCCGATCACTTTTGATCGAAGGGACCATCCCACTAGCATCCGTCATGGAGGCTTCGCCGCATTGGTTCTCGACCCAATCATCGACGGATTTCATCTCACAAGAGTCCTCATGGACGGTGGCAGTAGCCTGAACCTGCTTTATCAGGATACAGTGCGGAAAATGGGCATAGATCCCTCAAGGATTAAGCCCACAAAAACGACCTTTAAAGGCATTATACCAGGTGTAGAAGCCAACTGCACAGGCTCAGTAACACTTGACTTGGTCTTCGGATCCTCGGACAATTTATGAAGCGAAGAGTTAATCTTCGATATAGTCCCGTTTCGCAGTGGCTATCACGCCCTGCTCGGACGAACCGCATTCGCAAAGTTCAATGCGGTGCCACACTACGCATATCTCAAGCTCAAGGTGCCAGGCCCTCGAGGAGTAATCACGGTCAATGGAAACACCGAACGCTCCCTCCGTACGGAGGAGCACACGGCGGCTCTCGCAGCGGAAGTACAAAGTAGCCTTCTTAGGCAATTCTCCAGTCCGGCCGTTAAAAAGCCAGACACTGCCAAGCGCGCCCGGAGTAACCCATAGCAGGACCGCCTGGCACACTCTGAGCAAGCATAGCAATGCGTCCCCAACCCCAGCTCTCGCGACATAGTGAAACCAGTACCTCGCGTACATAACTACGCCCTTGAAATACCATAGGCACAGGGGATGGGACACAATAATGGCATGCCCAAAATACGGCTTAAAACGTACTAGGGGCTGCCGGATTCTTTTTTTAATTTTTTCTTACTTTCAGGACTCCATACTTCGGACGACCTGTTCGGCAATTCGACTGCCGCACAAACGATGCAAGATCCAGGGAGGCAGACAAGCCATGCCGCATTATGGAACTCCCAGGTGGTCTCTGTTACGAGCGGTATACCTGTTTTAAATACAATTCCGCGGCCTACCCCTGGTCAGGACATACTAAATAGTCCAATATCTTTTGCTTACCGCACTATTTGTATCGTTCGGCTTTGATAAATAGCCTCTCTATAAACAATGCATAGCTTTCTGTCTATTTTTTGCATTATCTTCTTTTCACATATTAAATGACATGATTGCACCCGTACACCATGGTACGGCAAACACGCCAGGGGCTTGAGTACCCCTCATAATGGTGTGAGAAGTCCGTAAACTTTCACAAGTGCGGCACCCCGAACTTATAGCACTATATGCATCGGCTCTGAATCATGATTTGGGTCAATAGTTGGGTTTGCCCGGCTCCTATGTTTTGGTGCCTTACGTTCCGCTATATCGGCTAAGGTAGCACTAGGAGAACCACTGCGATTGTGCCCCGGTTCAGCTGGGTTAAGCACCTCAGTGGAGAAAGATAAAACTGACTGTCATGATGTGGCGAGAGACCGGTCGCTGTTCGAGAGGTTTTTCGAGTCCCTAAAGGCTTATGCCGCTTCGAGCGAGGAGCTGGCTTTGTCCGGCCAAGGCGTGGATAGCGCCCCGACCTCGGTCTTCCGAACAAGGGGCTTCACCGAAATTTAAAATTATAGAGTTCTATGGCTAAGTGAGAGTGTTCAAGAATTATAGTCCGATTGCGAAGGACCCAACTATGGGAAAAAGAGCGCTCAGGTTTATCCCGAACACCCCATCACTAGTGGCATGGGGGCAGAAGCCAGCGACTGGCCATCTCTCAATTTTTGATAAACGGCCGCACAGAAAGTAATATTTTAAATTCAATAAGCATTGCTTAGCGCATATGAACAAGTTTTTAGCGCACAGGATAAACACGAGCAAGTTCATTCAAAAATCGCATCCTTGGTACATTCATCCGCCACAAGGCGGGCACCTGCAAGAACATCCTTGTAGTAGTTCTCGGGCTTGCGATGCTCCTTCCTTGGCGGCGGCCCGTCCTTCACAAGCTTCTCACCGTCCAGCTTACCCCAGTGCACCTTTGCACGGGCAAGGGCCCGACGGCCACCTTCGATGCAGACGGAGCGCTTGATGACCTCGAGCCTCGGACAGGCCTCCACCAGCCGCCGCACCAGCCCGAAATAGCTCCTAGGCAGGGCCTCTCCAGGCCACAGTCGAACTATGAAGCCCTTCATGGCCTGCTCGGCCGCCTTGTGGAGCTCGACCAGCTGTTTCAGCTGGTCACTCAAGGGCACAGGGTGTCCGGCCTCAGAATACTGAGACCAGAACACCTTCTCCGTTGAGCTACCCTCTTCAGCTCGGTAGAATGCAGCAGCATCGAATACACTGCGGGGAAGATCTGCGAATGCCCCTGGAGAGCTCCGGATTCGGGTAAGTAACAGGTAGTTCACTTTTATATTTCTGCTTTGCATAAAGAATGCCTTACCCGCTGCTATCTTCCTCATCTCCTCCAACTCTTGGAGGGCCTTTTGGGCTTCGGCCTTGGCAGACTTGGCAGCCTCTAGGGCCGTTGCAAGCTCGGATGCCTGCGCCTTCGACTCCAGCTCCAAACTCTCATGTTTTTTCATGAGAGCCTGAAGCTCTTGCTGCACCTCGCCGACCTGAGCCCCAAGTCTGTCTCGCTCGGTGCGCTCCATGGCCGTTTTCTTTTCGGCCTCAGACAACGCCTGCTTAAGGGTCGCCACCTCAGTCGTGGCCCCTACAATAAGCAGTACAATCCTGTTACTCTTTTTGCAATCAAGCCTTTTTATAGGCACTTTTTCTGTAAGGTACTTCTTACCTTCTTCCTACCCAAGTCGCCGCTTGGCAAGGCCGAGCTCTTGCTCGGTCTGCTCGAGGTCCTGCTTCAGGACACCCACCTCCGCAGTCAGTGCGGCGGTGGATAGCAGCGAAGCCTGCATACGCATATTGACTCTTTTTTTAGACTCCTGCGAAATTTAATAGATCCTCTATTCGGCCTTTCTTTCCGAACGCCAAACAGAGCATCAAGGGCTACTGTCTATGCGGTAATATTTTTACATATTTTTACTTACCTCGAAGCTTGTTAGAAGGCTAGCGCAAGCTTCAGTCAGTTCGCTCTTGGCGGGCTGAACCTTCTGGATCACCGTACTCATAATAGTACGGTGCCCCTCGTCGATGGAGGCGTCGTCAAGCACCTCCAGCAGATTGTCCGGCACCTCCGGTTGGACGGAGGCCACCGGCTCAGAAGGCTTGCTCCTCTTGGAAGGAGTTCGCCTACCGCGGTCCGGAACTGATTCCAGCGCGGTGTCCGGCACAAAGCCGGACTTAGAGCCCTGGGGAGCATTATCCCCTTCACTCCTGGAGTTCGGGAGGTTGCCTTGCGGCTCCTCCGGGACCACCTCCCGCTGCCCTGGAGCTTGTCACCACGCCACTTCGGCGTCGTCTGCAGTGCAGGGGAGACAACGGGCGGAACTGAGTTCACGTCCGATGAGTCCAGGGAGCCGCCCGACGATTCGTCGAATTCGGCCCGGGGCGGACAACATAATTACATTCGACATTAGGGAAAGCTGTGCAACAAAGGAACATCATGAGTTACTCTGATATCTGAACTTACGATTTCGCCAGACGCTTGGCCCTATTTGGCCACTCCTCTTTGCCCTCTTCGGCATTGGGGGTGTAGTCCGGCGGAGGGGTCTTCCTTTTCCTAGACCCCTCGGCCTCCCCCGTTGGGGCGGCCTTCCTCTTCTCTCCTCCCTCCGCTGGGGGGAGAGTTTTCTTCTTCCTCCTCCTCATTTTCGCGGGAGGAGGGCGTCTCGGACTCGTCAGATGACGAGTCCGACACCACCACGTTGCGGGCACTCTTTCGAGTCCTCTGTTGGGGTACGTAGCAGAAATTCAAAATTTTCCTACGTGTCACCAAGATCTATCTATGGAGAGACCAGCAACGAGGGGAAGGAGAGTGCATCTACGTACCCTTGTAGATCGCTAAGCGTAAGCGTTCAAGTGAACGGGGTTGATGGAGTCGTACTCGTCGTGATTCCAGATCACCGATGATCCAAGTGCCGAACGGACGGCACCTCCGCGTTCAACACACGTACAGCCCGGTGACGTCTCCCACGCCTTGATCCAGCAAGAAGAGAGGGAGAGGTTGAGGAAGACTCCATCCAACAGCAGCACAACGGCGTGGTGGTGGTGGAGGAGCGTGGCAATCCTGCAGGGCTTCGCCAAGCACCGCAGGAAGAGGAGAAGGACTTAGGAGAGAGGAGGGGCTGCACCAAAGGCAAAAGGGGTGTCTCAAGAGGCCCTCCTACCCTCACTATATATAGGGAGCCCAAGGGGGGGGGTGCGCCAGCCCTAGGAGATCCACTCTCCTAGGGGGCGGCGGCCAGGGGAGGTTTCCCTCCCCCCAAGGCACCTAGGAGGTGCCTTCCCTCCTTGGGACTCTTCCTTAGGGTTCCCCCTTCACCCTAGGCGCATGGGCCATAAGGGAAGTGGCGCCCCAGCCCACTTTGGGCTGGATCCCTTCCCACTTCAGCCCATGGGACCCTCCGGGATAGGTGGCCCCACCCGGTGGGCCCCCGGGACCCTTTCGGTGGTCCCGGTACAATATCGATGACCCCGAAACTTGTCCCGATGGCTGAAATAGGACTTCCTATATATAAATCTTTACCTCCGGACCATTCCGGAACTCCTCGTGACGTTCGGGGTCTCATCCGGGACTCCGAACAACATTCGGTAACCACATACAAGCTTCCTTTATAACCCTAGCGTCATCGAACCTTAAGTGTGTAGACCCTACGGGTTCGGGAGACATGCAGACATGACCGAGACGTTCTCCGGTCAATAACCAACAGCGGGATCTGGATACCCATGTTGGCTCCCACATGTTCCATGATGATCTCATCGGATGAACCACGATGTCAAGGACTTAATCAATCCCGTATACAATTCCCTTTGTCTATCGGTATGTTACTTGCCCGAGATTCGATCGTCGGAATCCAATACCTAGTTCAATCTCGTTACCGGCAAGTCTCTTTAATCGTTCCGTAACACATCATCCCGTGATCAACTCCTTGGTCACATTGCGCATTATGATGATGTCCTACCGAGTGGGCCCAGAGATACCTCTCCGCTTACACGGAGTGACAAATCCCAGTCTCGATTCGTGCCAACCCAACAGACACTTTCAGAGATACCTGTAATGTACCTTTATAGCTACCCAGTTACGTTGTGACGTTTGGCACACCCAAAGCACTCCTACGGTATCCGGGAGTTGCACAATCTCATGGTCTAAGGAAATGATACTTGACATTAGAAAAGCTTTAGCATACGAACTACACGATCTAGTGCTATGCTTAGGATTGGGTCTTGTCCATCACATCATTCTCCTAATGATGTGATCCCGTTATCAACGACATCCAATGTCCATGGTTAGGAAACCATAACCATCTATTGATCAACGAGCTAGTCAACTAGAGGCTCACTAGGGACATGGTGTTGTCTATGTATCCACACATGTATTTGAGTTTCCTATCAATACAATTATAGCATGGATAATAAACGATTATCATGAAAAAGGAAATATAATAATAATCAATTTATTATTGCCTCTAGCGCATATTTCCAACAGTCTCCCACTTGCACTAGAGTCAATAATCTAGTTCACATCGCCATGTGATTAACACTCACAGGTCACATCGCCATGTGACTTACACCCAAAGAGTTCTGGGTTTGATCATGTTGCTTGTGAGAGAGGTTTTAGTCAACGGGTCTGAACCTTTCAGATCCGTGTGTGCTTCACAAATCTCTATGTCATCTCCTAGATGCAGCTACCACGTTCTATTTGGAGCTATTCCAAATAACTGTTCTACTATACGAATCCAGTTTACTACTCAGAATAATCTGGATTAGTGTCAAAGTTTGCATCGGCGTAACCCTTTACGACGAACTCTTTTACCACCTCCATAATCGATAAAATTCCTTAGTCCACTAGTTACTAAGGATAACTTTGACCACTGTCCTGTGATCCGTTCTTGGATCACTCTTGTACCCCTTGACTGACTCATGGCAAGGCACACTTCAGGTGCGGCACACAGCATAGCATACTGTAGAGCCTATGTCTTAAGCATAGGGGACGACCTTCGTCCTTTCTCTCTATTCTGCCGTGGTCGAGCTTTAAGTCTTAACTTCATACCTTACAACTCAGGCAAGAACTCCTTCTTTGACTGATCCATCTTGAACAACTTCAAGATCATGTCAAGGTATGTGCTCATTTGAAAGTACCATTAAGCGTTTTGATCTATCCTTATAGATCTTGATGCTCAATGCTCAAGTAGCTTAATCCAGGTTTTCCATTGAAAACACTTTCCAAATAACCCTATATGCTTTCCAGAAATTCTACGTCATTTCCGATCAACAATATGTTAAAACATATACTCATCAGAAATTCTATAGTGCTCCCACTCACTTCTTTGGAAATACAAGTTTCTCATAAACTTTGTATAAACCCAAAATCTTTGATCATCTCATCAAAGTGTACATTCCAACTCCGAGATGCTCACTCCAGTCCTCAGAAGGATTGTTGGAGCTTTGCATCCTTATTAGCATCTTTTCAGGATTGACAAAACCTTTCGGTTGTATCACATACAACCTTTCCTTAAGAAAATCGTCGAGGAAACAATGTTTTGACATCCTATCTGCAAGATTTCATAAATAATGCATTGACTGCTAATATAATTCCAACAGACTCTTAGCATCGCTACGAGTGAGAAAATCTCACCGTAGTCAACTCTTTGAACTTGTCAGAAAACATCTTAACGACAAGTCGAGCTTTCTTAATGGTGACATTTACCATCATTGTCCGTCTTCCTTTTAAAATCCATCTACGCTCAACAGCCTTACGACCATCAAGTAGTTCTTCCAAAGTCTACACTTTGTTTTCATACATGGATCCTCTCTCGGATTATATGGCCTCAAGCCATTTATCGGAATCCAGGCCCACCATCGCTTCTCCATAGCTCGTAGGTTCATTGTTGTCTAGCAACATGACTTCCAAGACAGGATTACGTACCACTCTGAAGTAGTACGCATCCTTGTCATCCCACGAGGTTTGGGAGTGACTTGATCCGAAGTCTCATGATCAATATCATAAGCTTCCACTTCAATTGGTGTAGGTGCCACAAGAACAACTTTTTGTGCCCTGCTATACACTAGCTGAAGTGATGGTTCAATAACCTCATCAAGTCTCCACCATCCTCCCACTCAATTCTTTCAAGAGAAACTTTTCCTCGAGAAAGGACCCGATTCTAGAAACAATCCTTTATTGCTTTCGGATCTGAGACAGGAGGTATACCCAACTGTTTTTGGGTTGTCCTATGAAGATGCATTTATCCGCTTTGGGTTCGAGCTTATCGGCCTGAAACTTTTCCACATAAGCGTCGCAGCCCCAAACTTTTAAGAAATGACAGCTTAGGTTTCTCTAAACCATAGTTCATACGGTGTCATCTCATCGGAATTACGTGGTGCCCTATTTAAAGTGAATGTGGTTGTCTCTAATGCTTAACCCATAAACTATTGTGGTAATTCGATAAGAGACATCATGGTATGCATCATATCCAATACGGTGCAGTTATGATGTTCGGACACACCATCACACTATGGTGTTCCAGGCTGTATTAGTTGTGAAACGATTTCCACAATGTCTTAATTTTGTGCCAAACTCATAATTCAGATATTCATCTCTATGATCATATCATAGATCTTTTATCCTCTTGTCACGACGATCTTTCAACTTCACACTGAAATTACTTGAACCTTTCAATAATTCAGACTCGTGATTCATCAAGTAAATGTACTCAACATCTATTCAAATCATCTGTGAAGAAAGAACATAACGATATCCACTACATGCCTCAGCACTCATTGGACTGCACACATCAAAATGTATTACTTCCAACAATTTGCTTTCTAGTTCCATTTTACTGAAACCGAGGCTTTCAGTCATCTTGCCCATGTGGTATGATTTGCATGCCTCAAGTGATTCAAAATCAAGTGAGTCCAAACGGTCCATTTGCATGGAGTTTCTTCATGCATACACACCAATAGACATGGTCTGCATGTCTCAAACTTTTCAAAAATGAGTGAGTCCAAAGATCCATCAACATGGAGCTTCTTCATGCGTTTTATACCGATATGACTTACGTGGCTGTGCCACAAGTAGGTGGTACTATCATTACTATCTTTTGGCATGAACATGTGTATCACTACGATCGAGATTCAATAAACCATTCATTTTAGGTGTAAGACCATTGAAGGTATTATTCAAATAAACAGAGTAACCATTATTCTCCTTAAATGAATAACCGTATTGCGATAGACATAATCCAATCACGTCTATGCTCAACGCAAACACCAATCTCGATGGTAGAGGGAGCATGCGATGCTTGATCATATCAATATTGGAAACACTTCCAACACATATCGTCAGCTCACCTTTAGCTAGTCCCCGTTTATTCCGTAGCTTTTATTTCGAGTTACTAACACTTAGCAACCGAACCGGTATCTAATACCCTGGTGCTACTAGGAGTACTAGTAAAGTACACATCAACACAATGTATATCCAATATACTTCTATCGACCTTGCCAGCCTTCTAATCTACCAAGTATCTAGGGTAATTCTACTCCAGTGGTTGTTCCCCTTATTACAGAAGCACTTAGTCTCGGGTTTGGGTTCAACCTTGGGTTTCTTCACTAGAGCAGCAGCTGAATTGCCGTTTCACGAAGTATCCCTTCTTGCCCTTGCCCTTCTTGAAACTAGCGGTTTCACAAACCATCAACAATTGATGCTCCTACTTGATTTCTACTATCGCGAATATCTCAAGGATCATCATATATGTCCCTGATATATTATAGTTCATCACGAAGCTCTAGCAGCTTGGTGGTAATGACTTCGGAGAAACATCACTATCTCATCTGGAAGATCAACTCCCACTTGATTCAAGCGATTGTTGTACTCAGACAATCTGAGCACAAGCTCAACAATTGAGCTTTTCTCCCTTAGTATGTAGGCTAGAAGAACCGTCGGAGGTCTTATACCTCTTGACCTGGGCACGAGCCTGAAATCCCAATTTCAGCCCTCGAAACATCTCATATGTTTCGCGACATTTCAAAAACCGTCTTCGGTGCCTCAACTCTAAACCTAGCATTTACCACTGAACTATCATGTAGTTATCAAAACGTGTATGTCAGATGTTCGCAACATCCACAGACGACGTTCGAGGTTCAGCACACTGAGCGGTGCATTAAGGACATAAGCCTTCTAAGAAGCAATGAGGACAATCCTCAGTTTATGGACCTAGTCCGCATAATTGCTACTATCAACTTTCAACTAAATTTTTTCTCTAGGAACATAACTAAACAGTAGAACTAAAGCGCGAGGTACGACATAATTTGCAAAATCCTTTTGACTATGTTCAGGATAATTAAGTTCATCTTATGAACTCCCACTTAGATAGACATCCCTCTAGTCATCTAAGTGATTACATGATCCGAGTCAACTAGGCCGTGTCCGATCATCACGTGAGACGGACTAGTCAACGTCGGTGAACATCTTCATGTTGATCGTATCTTCTATACGACTCATGCTCGACCTTTTGGTCTGCTGTGTTCCGAGGCCATGTCTGTACATGCTAGGCTCATCAAGTTAACCCTAAGTGTTTTGCATGTGTAAAACTGTTTTACACCCGTTGTATGTGAACGTAAGGATCTATCACACCCGATCATCACGGCGTGCTTCGAAACGACGAACTGTAGCAACGGTGCACAGTTAGGGGAGAACACTTCTTGAAATTTTAATGAGGGATCATCTTATTTACTACCGTCGTTCTAAGCAAATAAGATGTATAAACATGATAAACATCACATGCAATCAAATAGTGACATGATATGGCCAATATCATATTGCTCCTTTTGATCTCCATCTTCGGGGCTCCATGATCATCATGGTCACCGGCATGACACCATGATCTCCATCATCATGATCTCCATCATCGTGTCTTCATGAAGTTGTCACGTCATCTATTACTTCTACTACTACAGCTAACGGTTAGCAATAAAAGTAAAGTAATTACATGACGTTTAAGTTGACACGCAGGTCATAGATAAATTAAGACAACTCCTATGGCTCCTGCCGGTTGTCATACTCATCGACATGCAAGTCGTGATTCCTATTACAAGAACATGATCAATCTCATACATCACATATATCATTCATCACATCCTTTTGGCCATATCACATCACATAGCATACCCTGCAAAAACAAGTTAGACGTCCTCTAATTGTTGTTTGCATGTTTTACGTGGCTGCTATGGGTTTCTAGCAAGAACGTTTCTTACCTACGCAAAGACCACAACGTGATATGCCAATTGCTATTTACCCTTCATAAGGACCCTTTCATCGAATCCGATCCGACTAAAGTGGGAGAGACAGACACCCGCTAGCCACCTTATGCAACTAGTGCATGTCAGTCGGTGGAACCAGTCTCACGTAAGAGTACGTGTAAGGTCGGTCCGGGCCACTTCATCCCACGATGCCACCGAATCAAGATAAGACTAGTAACGGCAAGCATATTGAACAAAATCAACGCCCACAACTACTTTGTGTTCCACTCGTGCATAGAATCTACGCAATAGACCTAGCTCATGATGCCACTGTTGGGGAACGTAGCAGAAATTCAAAATTTTCCTACGTGTCACCAAGATATATCTATGAAGAGACTAGCAACGAGGGGAAGGAGAGTGCATCTACGTACCCTTGTAGATCGCTAAGCGGAAGCGTTCAAGTGAACGGGGTTGATGGAGTCGTACTCGTCGTGATTCAGATCACCGATGATCCTAGTGCCGAACGGACGGCACCTCCGCGTTCAACACACGTACAGCCCGGTGACGTCTCCCATGCCTTGATCCAGCAAGGAGAGAGGGAGAGGTTGAGGAAGACTCCATCCAACAGCAGCACAACGGCGTGGTGGTGATGGAGGAGCGTGGCAATCCTGCAGGGCTTCGCCAAGCACCACGAGAGAGGGGAAGGACTTGGGAGAGGATAGGGGCTGCACCAAAGGCAAAAGGTGTGTCTCAAGAGGCCCTCCTACCCTCACTATATATAGGGAGCCCAAGGGGGGGTGCGCCAGCCCTAGGAGATCCAATCTCCTAGGGGGCGGCGGCCAGGGGAGGTTTCCCTCCCCCCCCCCCAAGGCACCTAGGAGGTGCCTTCCCTCCTTGGGACTCTTCCTTAGGGTTCCCCCTTCACCCTAGGCGCATGGGCCATAAGGGAAGTGGCGCCCCAGCCCACTTTGGGCTGGATCCCTTCCCACTTCAGCCCATGGGACCCTCCGGGATAGGTGGCCCCACCCGGTGGGCCCCCGGGACCCTTCCGGTGGTCCCGGTACAATACCGATGACCCCGAAACTTGTCCCGATGGCCGAAATAGGACTTCCTATATATAAATCTTTACCTCCGGACCATTCCGGAACTCCTCGTGACGTCCGGGATCTCATCCGGGACTCCGAACAACATTCGGTAACCACATACAAGCTTCCTTTATAACCCTAGCGTCATCGAACCTTAAGTGTGTAGACCCTACGGGTTCGGGAGACATGCAGACATGACCGAGACGTTCTCCGGTCAATAACCAACAGCGGGATCTGGATACCCATGTTGGCTCCCACATGTTCCACGATGATCTCATCGGATGAACCACGATGTCAAGGACTTAATCAATCCCGTATACAATTCCCTTTGTCTATCGGTATGTTACTTGCCCGAGATTCGGTCGTCGATATCCTGATACCTAGTTCAATCTCGTTACCGGCAAGTCTCTTTACTCGTTCCGTAACACATCATCCCGTGATCAACTCCTTGATCACATTGTGCACATTATGATGATGTCCTACCGAGTGGGCCCAGAGATACCTCTCCGTTTACACGGAGTGACAAATCCCAGTCTCGATTCGTGCCAACCCAACAGACACTTTCGGAGATACCTGTAGTGCACCTTTATAGCCACCCAGTTACGTTGTGACGTTTGGCACACCCAAAGCACTCCTACGGTATCCGGGAGTTGCACAATCTCATGGTCTAAGGAAATGATACTTGACATTAGAAAAGCTTCAGCATACGAACTACACGATCTAGTGCTATGCTTAGGTTTGGGTCTTGTCCATCACATCATTCTCCTAATGATGTGATCCCGTTATCAACGACATCCAGTGTCCATAGTTAGGAAACCATAACCATCTATTGATCAACGAGCTAGTCAACTAGAGGCTTACTAGGGACATGGTGTTGTCTATGTATCCACACATGTATCTGAGTTTCCTATCAATACAATTATAGCATGGATAATAAACGATTATCATGAACAAGGAAATATAATAATAATCAATTTATTATTGCCTCTAGGGCATATTTCCAACATCCCCGTGGTCTTCTTCTTCTTGGCCTTCTTCTCCGGCACCACATAAGGCGCCGGAACCAGCAGCTTCACTAGTAGAGCTGGGGCTGGGTCTTCGGGCAGCGGAGCCGGACAGTTAATCGGTCCGGATATCGCCCGCCAAGCCTGTCAAAGGTAAGGGAGTTTAGATCCCGCATAGAGTCAAACTATGAAAAAAGCTTAACATCCTGTAAAAGGTGTAGATGGCTTACCTCGCTAGCGTGACGCTGCGAGTTGTATCCGCGGTCCTTAGAAGCGCATGCGGGAGCCTCGGCGCCCTTGAATAGCATCTTCTAGGCGTCTTCGTATGTCGTGTCGAAAAGCCTGCTGAGGGTTTGATGCTGCGCCGGGTCGAACTCCCACAGATTAAAATTCCGTTGTTGGCACGGAAGGATCCGGCGGACGAGCATAACCTGGATTACATTAACAAGCCAGACTGGCTTGTTCACCAGGGACTGGATGCATGTTTGCAATCCGGTCACCTCTTTTTCGTCACCCCATGAAATGCCCGTCTCTTTCCAGGACATAAGCCGCCTGGGGGGTCCGGATTGGAACTCGGGGGGCTGCGGTCCATTTCGGATCGCGCGGCTCGGTGATATAAAACCACCCAGATTGCCTGGTTCGTTGTGCTGAGCGCCTCCCTCGAAGGACCCAACTATGGGAAAAAGAGTGCTCAGGTTTATCCCGAACACCCCAGCACTAGTGGCATGGGGGCAGAAGCCGACGACTGGCCCTCTCTCAATTTTTGATAAATGGCCGCACAGAAAGTAATATTTTAAATTCAATAAGCATTGCTTAGCGCATATGAACAAGTTTTCAGCGCACAGGATAAACACGAGCGAGTTCATTCAAAAATCACATCCTTGGTACATTCATCCGCCACAAGGCGGGCACCTGCAAGAACATCCTTGTAGTAGTTCTCGGGCTTGCGATGCTCCTTCCCTGGCGGTGGCCCGTCCTTCACAAGCTTCTCACCGTCCAGCTTACCCCAGTGCACCTTTGCACGGGCAAGGGCCCGACGGCCACCTTCGATGCAGAGGGAGCGCTTGATGACCTCAAGCCTCGGACAGGCCTCCACCAGCCAGCGCAGCAGCCCGAAATAGCTCCCAGGCTGGGCCTCTCCGGGCCACAGCCGAACTATGAAGCCCTTCATGGCCTGTTCGGCCGCCTTGTGGAGCTCGACCACCTGTTTCAGCTGGTCGCTCAAGGGCACAGGGTGTCCGGCTTCAGAATACTGAGACCAGAACACCTTCTCCATCGAGCTACCCTCCTCAGCTTGGTAGAATGCGGCGGCATTGGATACGCTGCGGGGAAGATCTGCGAATGCCCTTGGAGAGCTCCGGATTCGGGTAAGTAACAACTAGTTCACTTTTATATTTCTGCTTTGCATAAAGAATGCCTTACCCGCTGTTATCTTCCTCATCTCCTCCAACTCTTGGAGGGCCTTTTGGGCTTCGGCCTTGGCAGACTTGGCAGCCTCTAGGGCCGTCGCAAGCTCGGATGCTTGCGCCTTCGACTCAAGCTCCAAACTCTCATGTTTTTTCATGAGAGCCTGAAGCTCTTGCTGCACCTCGCCGACCTGAGCCCCAAGTCTGTCTCGCTCGGTGCGCTCCGCGGCCGTTTTCTTTTCGGCCTCAGACAGCACCAACTTAAGGGTCACCACCTCAGTCGTGGCCCCTACAATAAGCAGTACAATCCTATTATTCTTTTTGCAATCATGCCTTTTTATAGGCACTTTTTCTGTAAGGTATTTCTTACCTTCTTTCTCCTCGGGCCGCCGCTTGGCAAGGCCGAGCTCTTGCTCGGTCCGCTCGAGGTCCTGCTTCAGGACACCCACCTCCGCAGTCAGTGCGGCGGTGGATAGCAGCGAAGCCTGCATACGCATATTGACTCTTTTTTTAGACTCCTGTGAAATTTAATAGATCCTCTATTCGGCTTTTCTTTCCGAACACCAAACAGAGCATCAGGGGCTACTGTCTATGCAGTAATATTTTTACATATTTTACTTACCTCGAAGCCTGTTAGAAGGCTAGCGCAAGCTTCAGTCAATCCGCTCTTGGCGGACTGAACCTTCTGGATCACCGTACTCATAATAGTACGGTGCCCCTCGTCGATGGAGGCGTCGTCAAGCACCTCCAGCAGATTGTCCGGCACCTCCAGTTGGACGGAGGCCGGCGGCTCAGAAGGCTTGCTCCTCTTGAAAGGAGTTCGCCTACCACGGTCCGGAACTGTGGAAGATTCCGGCGCGGTGTCCGGCACAAAGCCGGACTTGGAGCCCTGGGGAGCCTTATCCCCTTCACTCCTGGAGTCCGGGAGGTTGCCTTGCGGCTCCTCCGGGACCACCTCCTCCTGCCCCGGGGCTTGTCGTGACGCTGAGTTCACGTCCGGCTTTGTCTGCAGTGCGGGGGGAGACAGCGGGCGGAACTGAGTTCACGTCCGATGAGTCCAGGGAGCCGCTCGACGATTCGTCGAATTCGGCCCGGGGCGGACTGCATAATTACATTCGACATTAGGGAAATCTGTGCAACAAAGGAACATCATGAGTTACTCTGATATCCAAACTTACGATTTCGCCGGACGCTTGGCCCTGTTTGGACACTCCTCTTTGCCCTGTTCGGCGCCGGGGGCGTAGTCCGGCGGAGGGGTCTTCCTTTTCATAGACCCCTCGGCCTCCCCCGTTGGGGTGGCCTTCCTCTTCCCTCCTCCCTCCGCTGGGGGGGAGAGTTTTCTTCTTCCTCCTCCTCGTTTTCACGGGAGGAGGGCGTCTCGGACTCGTCAGATGACGAGTCCGACACCACCACGTTGCGGGCACTCTTTGGAGTCCTCGTGGTCTTCTTCTTCTTGGCCTTCTTCTCCGGCACCACATAAGGCGTCGGAACCAGCAGCTTCACTAGTAGAGCTGGGGCTGGGTCTTCGGGCAGCGGAGCCGGACAGTTAATTGGTCCGGATATCGCCCGCCAAGCCTGTCAAAGGTAAGGGAGTTTAGATCCCGCATAGAGTTAAACTATGAAAAAAGCTTAACATCCTGTAAAAGTTGTACATGGCTTACCTCACTAGCGTGACGCTGCGAGCTGTATCCGCGGTCCTTGGAAGCGGATGCGGGAGCCTCGGCACCCTTGAATAGCATCTTCCAGGCGTCTTCGTACGTCATGTAGAAGAGCCTGCTGAGGGTTTGATGCTGCGCCGGGTCGAACTCCCACAGATTAAAATCCCGTTGTTGGCACGGGAGGATCCGGCGGACGAGCATAACCTGGATTACATTAACACACTGGATTGGCTTGTTCACCAGGGACTGGATGCTTGTTTGCAATCCGGTTACATCTTTTTCGTCACCCCACGACAGGCCCGTCTCTTTCCAGGACATAAGCCGCGTGGGGTGTCCAGATCGGAACTCGCGGGCTGCGGTCCATTTCGGATCGCGCGGCTCGGTGATGTAAAACCACCCGGATTGCCATCCATTTAGGGTCTCCACAAAAGAGCCCTCGAACCATAGGACGTTGGCCATCTTGCCCGCCATGGCGCCTCCGCACTCCGCCTGGCTACCGCGCACCACCTTGGGCTTGACGTTGAAGGTCTTGAGCCAGAGGCCGAAATGAGGGCGGACGCGGAGAAAAGCCTCACACACGATGATAAACGCCGAGATGTTGAGGATGAAGTTCGGGGCCAGATCGTGGAATTCCAGGCCGTAGTAGAACATGAGCCCCCGGACAAATGGGTGGAGTGGAAAACCCAGTCCGCGGAGGAAGTGAGGAAGAAATACTACCCTCTCATGGGGCCTTGGGGTGGGGAGAAGCTGCCCCTTTTCGGGAAGCCGGTGCGCGATGTCCTTGGACAGGTATCCGGCCTTCCTTAGCTTCTTGACTTGGCCCTCCGTGGCGGAGGAGACCATCCACTTTCCTCCCGCTCCGGACATTGCTGGAGAAGGTTGAGGTGGGAAGTGCGGGCTTGGGCGCTGGAGCTCGAGTGCGCAGGAGATGGATAGGCAAAGGAGGAGGAAGGCGTAGGTAAAAAGGTGGATCCTTATCCCCTTATATGGGCGGATGCGGTTGTGCGTCCCCACCTGCCTAGTAAAACTCGCTTGCCTCCCAAGCACCGTGATAAGTGGCATGGTTGGGTTACCCACGTCCGTATTGATGAGAATCCCGCAAAAGGGGGGTACACGATCTCTGCTTTGACAAGACGTGCCAAGGAAACCGCCTCGCAAAATGTGCTGAGGTGGAAAAGTAAAAACGATTCGAGTAAAGGACTTGGCCGTAGTGTGATGACGCACTGCGGAATACGTCAGCAGATTTGATTTGTGTTAATATTATTCTCTCTATGGCAATATGTGGAAGCTTATTTTGCAGAGCCGGACACTACTCTTGGTGTTTACAATCTTCTATGAAGGACTTGGAGGAGGAACCCGCCTTGCAATGCCGAAGACAATTTGCACGCCAGAATCATCGTCATTGAAGCCTGGTTCAGGGGCTACTGAGGGAGTCCTGGATTAGGGGGTGTTCGGGTAGCCGGACTATACCTTCGGCCGGACTCCTGGACTATGAAGATACAAGATTCAAGACTTCGTCCCGTGTCCGGATGGGACTTTCCTTGGCGTGGGAGGCAAGCTTGGCGGCGCGGATATTCAAGATCTCCTACCTTTGTAACCGACTCTATGTAACCCTAACCCTATCCGGTGTCTATATAAACCGGAGGGTTGGAGTCCGTAGGACATCAACTCCATATACAACAATCATACCATAGGCTAGCTTCTAGGGTTTAGCATCCTTGATCTCGTGGTAGATCTACTCTTGTACTACCCATATCATCAATATTAATCAAGCAGGACGTAGGGTTTTACCTCCATCAAGAGGGCCCGAACCCGGGTAAAACATCATGTTCCCTGCCTCCTATTACCATCCGGCCTCGACGCACAGTTCGGGACCCCCTACCCGAGATCCGCCGGTTTTGACACCGACAGGGCCCTACTGACAAGCATTAAGCATAGCAAAGTCATAGCAACATCAATTTCACATAGTGGATACTTGGGATCAAACTCTAACAAAACTAACTCGATTACATGATAAATGTCATCCAACCCATCACCATCTAGCAAGCCTACGATGGAATTACTCATGCACGACGGTGAGCATCATGAAATTGGTGATTGAGGATGGTTGATGATGATGATGGCGACGGATTCCCCTCTCCGGAGCCCCGAACGGACTCCAGATCAGCCCTCCCGAGAGGTTTTAGGTCTTGGCGGTGGCTCTGTATCGTAAAACGTGATGAATCCTTCTCTCTGATTTTTTTTCTCCCCGGAAGAAAATATATAGAGTTGGAGTTGAGGTCGGAGGAGCTCCAGGAGGCCCACGAGGTAGGGGGCGCGCCCCCACCTTCGTGGCTAGGGTGTGGGCCCCTGGTCTTCATCTTTTGCAAGGATTTTCTTATTATTTCCAAAAAGATGTTCCGTCAAGTTTCGGGTCATTCCGAGAACTTTTGTTTCTGCACATAAATAACACCATGGTAATTCTGCTGAAAACAGCGTCAGTCCGGGTTAGTTCCATTCAAATCATGCAAGTTAGAGTCCAAAACAAGGGCAAAAGTGTTTGGAAAAGTAGATACGACGGAGATGTATCAACTCCCCCATGCTTAAACATTTGCTTGTCCTCAAGCAATTCAGTTGACAAACTAGAAGTGATAAAGAAAAACTTTTACAAACTCTGTTTGCTCTTGTTGTTGTAAATATGTAAACCCAGCATTCAAGTTTTCAGCAAAGATTATGAACTAACCATATTCACAATAATGCATAGGTCTCATGTTTACTCATATCAATGGCACAATCAACTAGCGAGCAATAATAATAAATCTCGGATGACAACACTTTCTCAAAACAATCATAATATGATATAACAAGATGGTATCTCGCTAGCCCTTTCTGAGACTGCAAAACATGAATGCAGAGCACCTTTAAAGATCAAGGACTGACTAGACATTGTAATTCATGGTAAAAGAGATCCAGTCAAGTCATACTCAATGTAAACTAACAGTAATGAATGCAAATGACAGTGGTGCTCTCCAACTGGTGCTTTTTAATAAGAGGATGATGACTCAACATGAAAGTAAATAAATAGGCCCTTCACAGAGGGAAGCAGGGATTTGTAGAGGTGCCAGAGCTCGGTTTTGAAATAGAGGTGAATAATATTTTGAGCGGTATACTTTCCATATCAACATAACAACCAAGAGATGGCAATAGCTTCCATGCTACACACATTATTGGCGGTTCCCAAACAGAATGTTAAAGTTTATACTCCCCCTCCACCAACAAGCATCAATCCATGGCTTGCTCGAAACAACGAGTGCCTCCAACTAACAAGAGTCCCAGGGGGAGTTTTGTTTGCAATTATTTTTATTTAGTTTGCATAAAGCATGGTACTGGGCATCCCGGTGACCAGCCATTTTCTCGTGAGTGAGGAGCGGAGTCCACTCCTCTTGAGAATAACCCGCCTAACATGGAAGATACGGACAGCCCTAGTTGATACATGAGCTATTAGAGCATACAAATTAGGATATTTATTTGAAGGTTTAGAGTTTGGCACATACAAATTTACTTGGAGCGGCAGGTAGATACCATATATAGGTAGGTATGGTGGACTCATATGGCATAACTTTGGGGTTTATGGAGTTGGATGCACAAGCAGTAATCCCGCTTAGTACAGGTGAAGGTTAGCAAAAGACTGGGAAGCGAACAGCTAGAGAGCGACAACAATCATGAACATGCATTAAAATTAATCAACACCGAATGCAAGCATGAGTAGGATATAATCCACCATGAACATAAATATCGTGAAGGCTATGTTGATTTTGTTTCAACTACATGCGTGAACATGTGCCAAGTCAAATCACTTAAATCATTCAGAGGAGGATACCACCCTATCATACCACATCACAACCATTTTAATAGCATGTTGGCTTGCAAGGTAAACCATTATAAGGTCCTAGCTAATCAAGCATGGCACAAGAAACTATGATCTCTAGTTGTCATTGCAAACATGTTTATTCATAAAAGGCTGAATCAGGAATGATGAAATAATCATATTTACAAAAACAAAAGAGGTCGAGTTCATACCAGCTTTTCTCATCTCAGTCAGTCCATCATATATCGTCATAATTGTCTTTCACTTGCACGACCGAACGATGTGGATAATAATAATAATAATAGTGCGTGTGCATTGGACTAAGTTGGAATCTGCAAGCATTCAATAAACAGGAGAAGACAAGGCAATATGGGATCTTTTGTCATATTAACAATAAGGCATATAAGAGCCACTTCAACAATTTAATTATGGTCTTCTCCTATCGACCCCCAAAGAAAAGAAAAGAAATAAAACTATTTACACGGGAAAGCTCCCAACAAGCAAAAGAAGAACAAGAAATCTTTTTGGGTTTTCTTTTTAATTACTACTACAAGCATGGAAATTAAAACTAGCTAAAAGCTACAACTAATTTTTTTGGTTTTTCTTAAGGTTTATTAAACACACAAGAAGAAAACATAAAAAGGAAAATAAACTAGCATGGATGATACAATGAAAAAGTATGAGCACCGACATCTAGCAATGAGTGTGTGAACATGAATATAATGACGGTGGGAAATACGTACTCCCCCAAGCTTAGGCTTTTGGCCTAAGTTGGTCTATGGTCATGGCTGGCCTGGCAGATATCCATGATAATAGTTGGGGGTCGTACTATGAAGAAGAAGACTCTGACTGCCACTGATTGGCAATCATTTCCGGATCACAATGGTAATTAGGCTGTCGTGGAGGATCAACTTGTGGTTTCGGCTCTGGCTCTATGGCTGATGTAGGGTTCCGGTAGGCGTGAATAGCCTCTAACGGAACAAGGTACTGGCCTGGAGATAAATCAAACAAGGAAGGAGTAGGCAGGGTGATAGTCTCAGGATGATGTTTATGAAAGAACAATTTGTATTTAAGCTCCCCTTCCCTATTCTTAACAATAAAATCGTGTGCCACCATACTTTTATAATCTAGATAAACAGTGGGCGGAAATTTTTTCTTCCTTCTCATAATGCCTAATAGGTATGTTAAAATGTGCAGCTAGACGTGAAGCATAGATGCCTCCAAAGATGGGGCCCTTTGTATGGTTCAGACTTAACCATTTAGCAATAATACCGCCCATACTAATAGAGTTATCACAGAATAAACCATGGAACAAAATAATAATATCAGGAACACTAAGGTTTCCACAGTTTCCGCGACCAATTAAGCAATGACTAGCAAATATTGCAAAGTAGCGTGAAACAGGAAAATGTATGCTAGTGATTCTTGCATCGGAAACCTTCCTCGTTTCCCCTACAGTGATTGTATCAATAAATCCATCCATGTCACCGCGATGTGGTTCCTCTATCGTGCCCTCGAAAGGGATCAAACAAACCCGACAAAAATCATAAAGTGACATCTCCTTATGCTCATTGTATAAATAAAATTCCATCATAGGTGGTGAGCTCCTAGCATGGAAATGAAAGTTGTGCACAAAGATATTGGTGTTTGTGGGAGGAAGAAGTGTGTGGGTGCAGGAATAAGTAGAGGAGGGCCACCGTGGGCCCACGAGGCAGGGGGCGCGCCCTCCACCCTCGTGGCCAGGTGGATGCCCCTCCTACTGTGTTCTCAGTGCCAAATATTTGCAAATATTCCAGAAAAAATCATATTTAAATTTCAGGGCATTTGGAGAACTTTTATTTTCAAGGTATTTTTATATTGTACTGATAATTCAGATAACACACAGAGAAATGCTATTTTTATTTTATTTAATATAAATAACAGAAAGTAAGAGGAGGGTACAGAAGGTTGTGCCTTCTAGTTTCATCCATCTCATGCCCATCAAAAGGAATCCACTAACAAGGTTGATCAAGTCTTGTTAACGAACTCATTCCAAATAACATGGAACCAGAGAAATTTCGAATAACACTATGTTACCTCAATGAGGATATGCACATCCCCAATAATAAGAATATCATATTTCTTCTTGACAGTAGGAAGAGGAAATTCAAAACCTCCAAATATAATCGATGGAATTTTTCCAATAGAGTTGATACTATGAACTTGAGATTGTTTTCTCGGAAAGTGTACCGTATGCTCATTACCATTAACATGAAAAGTCACATTGCCTTTAGTGCAATCAATAACAGCCCCTGCAGTATTCAAAAAGGGTCTTCCAAGAATAATAGACATACTATCGTCCTCGAGAATATCAAGAATAACAAAGTCCGTTAAAATAGTAACGTTTGCAAATACAACAGGCACATCCTCACAAATACCGACAGGTATAGAAGTTGATTTATCAGCCATTTGCAAAGATATTTCAGTAGGTGTCAACTTATTCAAATCAAGTCTACGATATAAAAAGAGAGGCATAACACTAACACCAGCTCCAAGATCACATAAAGCAGTTTTAACATAATTTCTTTTAATGGAGCATGGTATAGTGGGTACTCCTGGATCTCCAAGTTTCTTTGGTATTCCACCCTTAAAAGTATAATTAGCAAGCATGGTGGAAATTCCAGCTTTCGGTATCTTTCTTTTATAAGTAACAATTTCTTTCATGTACTTAGCATAAAGATTCATTTTAAGCATATCAGTTAATCGCATACGCAAAAAGATAGGTCTAATCATTTCAGCAAAGCGCTCAAAATCCTCATCATCCTTTTTCTTGGATGATTTGGGAGGAAAAGGAATGGGTTTATGAACCCATTGTTCTCTTTCTTTACCATGTTTCCTAGCGACAAAGTCTTTCTTATCATAGCGTTGATTCTTTGACTGTGGGTTATCAAGATCAACAGCAGGTTCAATTTCTATATCATTATCATTGCTAGGTTGAGCATCAACATGAACATTATCATTAACATTATCACTAGTTTCAGGTTCATTACCAGATTGTGTTTCATCATAAGAAATAGAAATATCATTTGGATTCTCAAGTGTATCAATAACAGGTTCATTAGAAGCATGCAAAGTCCTATCATTTTTCTTTTCCTTCCTTTTAGAAGGACTAGGTGCATCTATATTATTTCTCTGAGAATCTTGCTCAATTCTCTTAGGGTGGCCTTCAGGATACAGAGGTTCCTGAGTCATTCTACCAGTTCTAGTAGCCACTCTAACAGCATAATCATTATTCTACTATTCAATTCATTGAGCAAATCATTTTGAGCTTTAAGTACTTGTTCTACTTGAGTGGTAACCATAGAAGCATGCTTACTAATAAGTTTAAGTTCACCTTTTACATTAGCCATATAATCACCCAAGTGTTCAAGCATATTTGAATTGTATTTCAATTGTCTACCAAAATAAGCATTACAATCTTCTTGCTTAGCCATAAATTTATCAAACTCATCTAAGCATGGGCTAGCAAACTTAGTAAATGGGATTTCTGTTTTATCATATCTATAGAGAGAATTTACCTTTACTACCTGTGTCGGGTTATCAAGACCATGTACTTATTCAATAGGTAATGGCTTTAGATCATATGTTTCTTCAACAGGCAGTAAATTAAGACCGTGTATTTCTTCAATAGGAGGTAAATTCTTAACATCTTCAGCTTTAATACCTTTTTCTTTCATAGATTTCTTTGCCTCTTGCATATCTTCAGATCTGAGAAATAGAACACCTCTTTTCTTCGGAGTTGGTTTAGGAATAGGCTCAGGAGCTGGCTCAGGAAGTGTCCGATTATTTTCATTTTTCAACATATTATTCAATAGAATTTTAGCTTCGTCCGGTGTTCTTTCCCTAAAAACAGAACCAGCACAACTATCCAGGTAATCTCTGGAACCATCGGTTAGTCCATTATAAAAGATATCAAGTATTTCATTCTTCTTAAGAGGATGATCAGGCAAAGCATTAAGTAACTTGAGAAGCCTCACCCAAGCTTGTTGGAGACTCTCTTCTTCAATTTGCACAAAATTATATATATCCCTCAAAGCAGCTTGTTTCTTATGAGTAGGGAAATATTTAGCGGAGAAGTAATAAATCATATCCTGGGGACTACACACACAACCAGGATCAAGGAAATTAAACCATATCTTAGCATCACCCTTTAATGAGAACGGAAATATTTTAAGGATACAAAAGTAACGAGTTCTCTCATCATTAGTGAACAGGGTGGCTATATCATTTAGTTTAGTAAGATGTTCCACAACAGTTTTAGATTCATAGCCATGAAAAGGATCAGATTCAACCAAAGTAATTATATCAGGATCAACAGAGAATTCATAATCATTATCAGTAACACAGATAGGTGAAGTAGCAAAAGCAGGGTCAGGTTTCATTCTAGCATTAAGAGATTGCTGCTTCCATTTAGCTAATAACCTCTTGAGTTCGTATCTATCTTTGCAAGCTAAAATAGCTACAGCAGCTTCTTTTTCAAAAACATAACCCTCAGGAATAACAGGCGATTCATATTCATTAGAGGGAGAGTCTTCATCATCACTTTCATCAATATTATCATATTCAATATTTTCATTCTCTCTAACCCTAGCAAGTTGTTCATCAAGAAATTCACCAAGTAGCATAGTAGTATCAAGCCTAGAAGTAGTTTCATCATAAGTATGATGCATAGCTGAAGTGGCATCATCAATAACATGCGACATATCAGAACGAATAGCAGAAGCAGGTTTAGGTGTCGCAAGCTTACTCAAAACAGAAGGTGAATCAAGTGCAGAGCTAGATGGCAGTTCCTTACCTCCCCTCGTAGTTGATGGATAAATCTTGGTTTTTGGATCTCTTAAGTTCTTCATAATGATAAGCAGATATAAATCCCAACTGACTCAAAGAATAGAGCTATGCTCCCCGGCAACGGCGCCAGAAAATAGTCTTGATAAACCACAAGTATAGGAGATCGCAGCAGTTTTCGAGGGTAGAGTATTCAACCCAAATTTATTGATTCGACACAAGGGGAGCCAAAGAATATTCTCAAGTATTAGCAGCTGAGTTGTCAATTCAACCACACCTGGAAACTTAATATCTCCAGCAAAGTGTTTAGTAGCAAAGTAATATGATAGTAGTGGTAACGGTAACAAAAGGTAATGATAGCAAAAGTAATGTTTTTGGTATTTTGTAGTGATGATAGCAATAGCAACAGAAAAGTAAATAAGCGAATAACAATATATGGAAAGCTCGTAGGCAATGGATTGGTGATAGAGAATTATGCCGGATGCGGTTCATCATGTAACAGTCATAACCTAGGGTGACACAGAACTAGCTCCAATTCATCAATGTAATGTAGGCATGTATTCCGAATATAGTCATACGTGCTTATGGAAACGAACTTGTATGACATCTTTTGTCCTACCCTCCCGTGGCAGCGGGGTCCTAGCGGAAACAAAGGGATATTAAGGCCTCCTTTTAATAGAGTACCAGACCAAAGCATTAACACATAGTGAATACATGAACTCCTCAAACTACGGTCATCACCGGTAAGTATCTCGATTATTGTCACTTCGGGGTTAATGGATCATAACACAAAATAGGTGACTATAGAATTGCAAGATAGGATCAAGAACTCTCATATATTGATGAAAACATAATAGGTTCAGATCTGAAATCATGGCACTCGGGCCCTAGTGATAAGCATTAAGCATAGCAAAGTCATAGCAACATCAATCTCAAAACATAGTGGATACTAGGGATCAAACCCTAACAAAACTAACTCGATTACATGATAAATCTCATCCAACCCATCACCATCCAGCAAGCCTACGATGGAATTACTCACGCACGGCAGTGAGCATCATGAAATTGGTGATGGAAGATGGTTGATGATGACGATGGCGACGGATTCCCCTCTCCGGAGCCCCGAACGGACTCTAGATCAGCCCTCCCGAGAGGTTTTAGGGCTTGGCGGCGGCTCCGTATCGTAAAACATGATGAATCCTTCTCTCTGATTTTTTTTCTCCCCGAAAGCAAATATATAGAGTTGGAGTTGAGGTCGGAGGAGCTCCAGGGGGCCCACGAGGTAGGGGGCGCCCCCCACCCTCGTGGCTAGGGTGTGGCCCCCTGGTCTTCATCTTTTGCAAGGATTTTTTTATTATTTCCAAATAGACGTTCCATGAAGTTTCAGGTCATTCCGAGAACTTTTGTTTCTGCACATAAATAACACCATGGCAATTCTGCTGAAAACAGCGTCAGTCCGGGTTAGTTCCATTCAAATCATGCAAGTTAGAGTTCAAAACAAGGGCGAAAGTGTTTGGAAAAGTAGATACGATGGAGACGTATCAGTGGACACGAGACGGACGCGTGCGTGCGTACTCCACGAGACGGACGCAGGTCGGTGGCAGTTGTCGGTGTCAAAACCGACGGATCTCAGGTAGGGGGTCCCGAACTTTGTGTCTAAGGTCGATGGGAACAAGAGACAGGTGTCGGCATTCTGGGAACGGGGGTCCCCAGACTTGCCTGCCTGCGGCCTGCGGCGTGGCTCAAAGGGGGGGCCCAGCTCGGCCCATCTTCATCAACACAGACCCAAGACCCTCGCGAGGGGCCAAGCCTCGCGGGGCGGACGACACGGAGCTTCCTCAGGCATGGCCTCATCAGGCTGGCTCGCGAGGAGGCGGAGAGATCAAGGCGGGGTACCTCACGAGGTGCCCGTGACGCAAGCCATGACGACCAAGGGTGCCAGGCGGGCGCCAGCCCGCGCAGTGTCCTCCTTTCCTCTTTGGTGCAAAGGGAGCAAGCGCAGGCGAGAGCATCAAGCAAAGGCACCCGTTTCAGTGCAACGAGACCAAGACCAGTCCAACGGCAGGGAGGAAGTCATTGTGGAGCCCAAGCCAGCGTCACCACCAGAGCCTTTGGCGGGCGAGGACCAACTTTAGTCAGGATAAGTGTACCAGATGTTCCCCTTCAAAATGGCCAATTGTTGGCGCCCTTCCCGCTCAATATTTGGGAAGAGGCCCAGGGCCTTTGCCTATAAATAGGACTAGCCACCCACAGGGTAGAGGGAAGGAGGATCGAAATCGAGATGGGAGAGAGAATCGAGAAGAGAGAGAGAGAGAAGGGTGAATGAACTCCTCCTAGCAGTTCATCCCCTCAGCCAAGAACAGACCCTCGCGAGGCTGTTCTTCCTTGTATTGCTCATCATCATCAGCCCAAGAGGCAATCCACCACACCACACACTGGAGTACGGTATTACACCACAACGGTAGCCCGAACCAGTATAAACTCCGTGTCTCCTGTGCTATTCTTTCCATAGCTTAGATCTTAGCGAGGCGGAGGGGTGCAGGTAGGTAGAAGGCGAAATCTCCGCGCGCACCCCAGTGTTCGAACCTCAAGGGTCTGCCGGAACCCGAAATCCGACATTTGGCGCGCCGGGTAGGGGTGCGCTGGAATTCGTCTTCCACCACCCCGTTCTCCTCCGACCATCGCGTCCATGTCTGACGCTCGTCGGGCCCGCGCTGAGCGCCGGGCCGCTCTCGCTTCCCGCGTCGCCTTGACGGCTCCTGTTGGCGGGTGTCCTCGCCGTTCCCCGTCACCTGTCGTCAACGCCGCCACCAGCCCGGTGGGGAACGAGCAGCAAGCGTCGTCTCAGCATCCGTCCATGCGGCAAGACGGCCGCACCGCTACTCCCTCGCTCACCCCAGCTAGTTCTTTGTCCCGCGCGCTCTGCGCACCCATGGAGGCTCGAGCTGCGCTCATCGCGGCAAATGAGCTCCTGCGCTACCGTCCCGTCGATGACGTCTACGAAGAATGGCTCGACCGCGTCGCCGAGCTCATCCGCGCCATAGGGGGCTCCCCTGCGCCGTCCGTTCCGCTGCACTGCACCCTGCCCCGCGCGGGCAACGAAGCTCCGGGGGCGCCCCTGCCGCCTCCTCCTCAAGAAGGCGCCGTGGCTCCAAGGCGCGTGGCCCCTGGGCGGAACCCACTCTGTCAGGTGCCAGCTCGGCAAGAGAAGAGCTGCCAAGAAGTCCCTCGCCCGCAAGAAGCTGCCCAGGCACTCCCTGCTCCAGCATGTCGCGACCATGCTCCTCCTCCCGCACGTCAAGACCTCGCGCTGCTCCCAGCTGCAGCACGTGGGGACATGCAAGACCAAGCTCTCCGTCACCCAAGGCCTCCCGTGGCCACAGCAGGCTGTCGTGCCTTCACCACTGAGCTACGCAGTGTCGCGTGGCTCGGCAAGTTCAAGCCAGACCTGCCTCCTCGTTACGACGGCACGGCCGACCCTGCGGAGTTCCTCCAGCTCTATGAGCTGGGCATCGAAGCTGCCAACGGAGACGAGAAGGTCATGGCGAACTGGTTTCCCATGGCGCTCAAGGACGGGGCCCGCACCAGGCTCCTGAACCTGGCTCCAGGCACGATCTCCTCCTGGGACAAGATGCGCACCCGCTTCATCGCCAACTTCCAAGGTACTCGCGACCGGCCACCCTCCGTGAGCGACATGCGCCGCATCAAGCAATAACCCGGAGAGACCCTGCAAAAGTACATCCAGTGCTTCAACAACGCACGCCTCAAGATTCCCAAGGTGACCGAGGAGGCCATCATCTCAGCCTTCTCCGATGGCGTGCGTGATGTCAAGATGAAAGAGGAGCTGGCGATGCATGAAGACCTGTGCACTTCCTTGGAGTTGTTCAACTTGGCAACCAAGTGCGCCAGGGCTGAGGAAGGGCGTCTCTCCCTCCTCGAGCTGCCTGCCGCAGACCCAGAAGAGAAGAAGCCCAAGGCCAAGGATGTGAAGCGCAAGGGGGCTACCGTGCTCGCGGCAGAACCAGACACCAAGCGGGGCAGAGATCAGCCCGAATCTTCCAAGGGTAGTCGGTACTGTGTGTACCACGACCTCCACACCCACAACACCAACGAATGTCAAGAGCTCCGAGCCGTGCGAGAAGGAAGGATCGGCCGTCGCCCCGACCACGGTGACCGGGGCTACAATCGAGGATGAGGAAGGAACGCAGGACGCTGGGAAGACCGCTGCCCGCGCCAAGGGTGGCGCGATCGACCTCGCGAGGATCGATGGCAAGACCCGCCTCGCGAGGGAGACTGGAGGGATCAGCCTCGCGAGGATCGCCTGCAAGGCGACGCAGGCCTCCCTCTGCTGCCGCCGCAGCCAAGGAGAAACGAAGACCGCCATCAGGACGAGGGGGCTGGGGGCTTCCAGGAGCCATGCGCGATCGCCTGCATCCTGGGCGGGGCTCAAGCCCCAGCCTCTCAATGCATCTTCAAGCAGTTCGCATGCAAAGTGAATGCAGTCCTCCCCAAGCTCGAAGCCACACGCCCTCTCGGGTGGTCGGCGTGCGCCATCATGTTCAGCTCAGCAGATCATCTCAAGTGTGCGGCCACAGCCGGAGTCCACTCGATGCTTTGTTCCCCAATCATCAGCAACGTGGTGGTCACCAGGACCCTCATCGATGGCGGGGCGGGGCTCAACGTCCTGTCCGTGGAAACATTCAACAATCTCCAAGTGCCCTACAGCCAGCTTCAGCCAACCAAGCCTTTCTCTGGAGTCACCGACGGCTCCACGGTCCTGATTGGGCAGGTTCGCCCCCTGTCACCTTCGGGGCAAGCGACAACTACCGCACCGAGCTCATCGACTTCGACGTCGCTCACATTCGCCTGACGTACAACGCCATCCTTGGGTACCCAGCGCTGGCCAAGTTCATGGCCGTAACTCACCATGGCTACAACGTCCTCAAGATGCCAGGAAGTGGCGGAGTCATCACGGTGCCCTGTGAAGAGAAGGACGCGGTGTGTTCCCTGGAACGAGCCTTTCAGGCCGCATCACTGGAAGACCCGGATCGCGAAAGCAGGAGGCTTCCCAAGACCGCCCCCAAGAAGAAGAAGACATCGTCCGGCCCGGCCCCTGAGGAGGCAGGCCCCTCAGGGCACGCGCCTGCCCAGGGGGAACCTCCTTCCATCGCATAGGAAAGCGCGCCCAGCGCCCTCCTCAGGCAGGGCTCGGGGGCTCTCCCCTGGAGGGCCACCGACCTGGCTAAGGTCACGAGGGAGGCGCTTGGGCACCACATGGAGGCGTGTTTCGAAGCACATTTCCCTCAAGAAGGAGTAAGGCAAGAAGGGCCAGACCCTCAGGAGTTCATCAGCAAGGCCATTCAGGAGCTACAGGAGTCAAGAGTCATGAAAGGCGGCCGCCGCCTACCAGCTGTGGCTCCCCATCCAGGCGAGGATGGTGGGCTGCGCGTCTGCATCGACATACCAAGGCTCAGTCGAGTCGCCTCTCTGGAGCACCTCTGGCCCTCGTGAGTGGGGCGCTGCGAAGGTCCACCCCACAGCTACGTTCGCATGCCTTACGGCTTGCCGAACGCGGCTGCCGCGTACCAGCACCTCATGAGGGGAATCATGGAGGCTCAAGAGGCTAGGCGTTCCGCAGCCCTGGCGGAGATGGAGATGGTCCGCGAGGAGCCACCAGCGCCTCCGGAGCCTCCCGAGGCCCCTGGGCCTGGGGGCTCGTGAGGACCGGCTTCCGCAGCCCACCGAGTCTGCTACACCAACACTCCTTCGTCCTCAACATCATCAGGTGACATCTTTCAAGTTTCATTTCCAGCTGGGAGCGCCCCCCAGGGCTGCATTATTCCCAGGCTGCGTGGGTCCGTCCCTGCAGCATGTATCCCTTTTATTTCATGTTGCTAGCTTACTTTGTTGGAGGCGCCCCTCGGGCTGCATCATCCCCAAGTCGCTCGGGCCAGACCCAGCGGCATGTATCCCTTTTGCATTTATTTCCGGCTATGCATTCGACCCACCATGCTGGATTATTTGATGCCGGTCCACGGCACCTCTTCTTCTCCATGCCGACCACTTGCACGTTAAAGGGGGGTACCTGAGCATCGCGACTCAGGGCTCTTACTGGCTCTCCAGCCCTCACCCTCTGGCCTTGTCCACGGCATCGCGACCTGGCATACCAGCGACGGCTGAGACCAGCTCGAGGGCCGGGACCCGAGGACGTAGAGTGCCGGCATCTAACCAAATTTGCAGGTACACATCACAAGATAAGGCCCAGTGCCAGGCGCAACCCGCCTAGAGGTAGGGCCCCGTGAGTCCCACGCTGGCTCATGGGTGCCCAGATACACCTCGCCAGGCCCTACCATGCCAGCCACGTGTCAGGGCGGGGCTGTACATGCCCCGGGGGCTCCTCCCGGAGGGGAGCCCCCTCCCACGTACTAGTGGAAGCACCATGCTCCGCGCTGGCTGACGACACTGCCGAGGAGCGGCTATGCCCGTACACATACGGAAGCGCTATGCTCCGCGCTGGTAATAAACAACTGAGGGTGGCCCCCGGGCCGCATCAACCTCAGGGAGCCCAGAGCTCAGTGTCTAGCCTCATCGTAACGCCTCCCCTCGGGAGTGCCGCGTGAGGGGGCTGGGCACGGGGGCTGCGCCTGGGTCACGCCCAGACGCATGCCACCCAGCCAGGCCCCCCCCCCCGGGCCTGGTTCGTCGCGCGTCTCTCCCCGAGCGGAGCCAAGGTACAAAGGCCGTTTGAGCGTCAAGGGGGACTCCTGAGCATCGCGACTCAGGAGCCTAACTGGTCACGTAGCCCCTCACTCCTTAGTTCCGAAAGGCTAACGACGGTTGAGGTATGCGCGTGGCTGTGCTCTGCAGACGTAGAACGGTAGATCCACCCACATCACACCTCCCTACCGTCTGTTCGTGCACCAAGGGGGACTCCTGAGCATCGTGACTCAGGAGCCTAACTTGTCACGTAGCCCCTCACTCCTTGGTCCCGTCCTGGTTTCCGGTCGGGGCTAACGGCGGCTAAGGTATGCGCGGGGCTGGGCTCTGCCGGCGTAGAACATAAGCAAGTAGGAAGGAAAAGCGTAAATTTCCAGGAATTCCCTCAGCATCCACCCACATCACACCTCCCTACTTGTTGTTCGTGCACCAAGGAGGACTCCTGAGCATCGCGACTCAGGAGCCTAACTTGTCACGTAGCCCCTCACTCCTTGCTCCCGTCCTGGTTTCCGGTCGGGGCTAACGGCGGCTGACGTATGCGCGGGGCCGGGCTCTGCCGGCATAGAACATAAGCAAGTAGGAAGGAAAAGTGTAAATTTCAAGGAATTCAAAAGCAAATATTACAGTCCACACTGTTATCTCAATGCCAAACGAAAGTTTAAACGCCACCCCGAGGCATGATACATGTGCAGGAATTAAAGGCAGGACAGGAGCCACAACAGAATCACTTGTCGGTAGTGGAGCAGCGCGGAGTGGGTTCGCCTCATGGAGCAGCAGGGTCGGCAGCGCCTTGCTTTGGCTTGGTGCTGAAGGCCCGGAGCTTCCCCAGCAGAGCCTCCGCGCGACCCTTCACGACCTCGGCAGCGGCAGTAGCACGCTCGCCACTTACTGGCTCCAGCAGGCTGTCGAGGTCGATGCCGGGATCGCGAAGGTAGATGTGGGTGAGGACCCGCGTCAGTGCTGCAGAAGACAGGACACGCGCCACGGCCTCGGCCGTGGGGCCAAGGCCAAGGGCGACATCTTCAAGAGCGCGAACCAGGAAGGGAAGCAGCTTGGCGGGGCCGTCCTCGGTGCCAGCCAGCGGACTCTCCAGGCCGCTGTCGTAAAGCGTCCTCAGCGAGGAGCGAGCCTTCGCCTCTATCTCCGCGAAGGCCACGCGGTCCTCGGCAAGAACCTAGGCCTTGTCGTCCAGCTTCACCTTCCTCGCCCCCAACTCCTGCTCCAGCGCGCCTAGGAAGTCACGGCGCCTCCTGAGCTTGACCTCCCTCTCCTTGACGGCCGCCTCGCAAGCCTTCACGCCTTCTTCCTGCTCTTGGCGAAGGCGGGCCTCTTTCGCGAGCTGGTCCCGCAGGCCTTGCAGCTCGTCCTCCAGCGCCTTGCAGCGACCACGGACGTCGACCACCTCCCCCAGGGCTGCGTCACGAGCAGCCTTCGCCTCAAGGTCGGCCTGCCTCTCCTCATCGCAAGCCGTCGAGGCCTGGACCAGCGCCGCCCGAATCGAAGCGTCGGAGCGAATCCATCCTGAAGCCAGCTCCAAGCGCCCAGCCACCAAGCGAGGGTCGGCGCCAAGAAGATCCTGCCGCAGCCGGTCCAGCTCAGCAGCAGCACGATCCAGAATGGTAGGAGGTGTCAGAGAGACAACAGTCGGTGGAGTAGGAGGAGAAGGCGGCAGCGCAACCACAGCATCCTGAGGCGGAGCCTGCTGTGCCCCAATGGCTGTAGTGGCGGCAGCAGGCAAAGGCACCTCGGGAGTTACTTGGGCCATGTGGGCTGAGCTCGCCCCAGCCGGCTCAGCCAGGCCTCGCGAGGATGACCGGGAAGGAGAAGCCCGTGCGTCGCGGTCACCTTCCTTCGCGGGCGGAGGCGCTGCCACGGATGGAACCTCAGGAGCTCCCTTCGGCTTCTTTGCTGCGGGCGCCAGCCTGTCCAAGAGATGTGGACGTCAAGCCTCAGCAACAGAACAAGAAATAAAGACAAGAATCAAGCACTCACGTCCGATCAACCGCCACGCGGCGCCCAAGGCCGCAGGCTGTTAGGGCCCGCGGCGCTTTGCTCTTGCCCTTTCGCCTCCCTGCACGGCCAAGTCCGGGTGCGCCTTGGGCCCGGGGGCTACCGTCGGCGTTCTGGGAACGGGGGTCCCCAGACTTGCCTGCGGCCTACGGCGTGGCTCAAAGGGGGGGCCCAGCTCGGCCCATCTTCATCAACACAGACCCAAGACCCTTGCGAGGGGCCAAGCCTCGCGGGGCGGATGACACAGAGCTTCCTCAGGCACGACCTCATCAGGCTGGCTCGCGAGGAGGCGGAGAGATCAAGGCGGGGTACCTCACAAGGTGCCCGTGATGCAAGCCATGACGACCAAGGGTGCCAGGCGGGCGCCAGCCTGCGCAGTGTCCTCCTTTCCTCTTTGGTGCAAAGGGAGCAAGCACAGGCAAGAGCATCAAGCAAAGGCACCCGTTTCGGTGGAACGAGACCAAGACCAGTCCAACGGCAGGGAGGAAGTCATTGTGGAGCCCAAGCCAGCGTCACCACCAGAGCCTTTGGCAGGCGAGGACCAACTTTAGTCAGGATAAGTGTACCAGATGTTCCCCTTCAAAATGGCCAATTGTTGGCGCCCTTCCCGCTCAATATTAGGGAAGAGGCCCAGGGCCTTTGCCTATAAATAGGACTAGCCACCCACAGGGTAGAGGGAAGGAGGATGAAAATCGAGATGGGAGAGAGAATCGAGAAGAGAGAGAGAAGGGTGACTGAACTCCTCCTAGCAGTTCATCCCCTCAGCCAAGAACAGACCCTCGCGAGGCTGTTCTTCCTTGTATTGCTCATCATCATTAGCCCAAGAGGCAATCCACCACACCACACACTGGATTAGGGTATTACACCACAACGTGGCCCAAACCAGTATAAACTCCGTGTCTCTTGTGCTGTTCTTTCCATAGCTTAGATCTTAGCGAGGCGGAGGTGTGCAGGTAGGTAGAAGGAGAAATCTCCGTGCGCACCCCTGTGTTCGAACCTCAAGGGTCTGCCGGAACCCGAAATCCGACAACAGGGGACACAATGTTTACCCAGGTTTGGGCCCTCTCTATGGAGGTAATAACCCTACTTCCTGCTTGATTGATCTTGATGAATATGAGTATTACAAGAGTTGATCTACCACGAGATTGTAATGGCTAAACCCTAAAAGTCTAGCCTATCTGACTATGATTATGAGGATATATATCTACGTACCTAGCCCTCCGGTTTATATAGATATCGGAGGGATCTAGGGTTTCATAAGGTCGGTTACAGAGAAAGGAATCTTCATATTTGGACACCAAGCTTGCTTTCCACGTCAAGGAGAGTCCCATCCGGACACGGGTAGAGTCTTCGGTCTTTGTATCTTCACAGCCCATTAGTCCGGCCCATGTCTAATAGGTCGAACGCCCGAGGACCCCTTAGTCTAGGACTCCCTCAGTAGCCCCTGAACCAGGCTTCAATGACAAGGTGTCCGGCACGCAAATTGTCTTCGGCATTGCAAGGAGAGTTCTCCTTTCCGAATACTCCAAAATAGTGTCCGGGCGTAATGAATGTGTCCGGATCTGCAACACAAGCACCACACACAAATGCAGAGAATATAGTATTGCACGAGTTCAATCCGCTGATAACTTTTAGTAATGTGACATCACGTCTGCTTCGTCATCATTTCGAACCGTTTTCCATCTGCCGTTCCATGTTTCGAGACGCGGTTTCATAGGCATGTCTTGTCAAAGCAGAGATCGTGTCCCCTTATTGCACGATTCTCATTAATACGGGTGTGGGTAATCTAACCATGCCGTTTACACAGCTCTTGGGAATAGGCAAGTTTTAAGGCGAGTGGGGAGGCGCTTGATATTCACTATCATTATAAGGAGATAAGGATTCCCTTTTCTTCACCAACGCCTTCTCTCTTTCTCTGCCCTTCCATTCTCGAGCTCCAGCGCCCAAGTTCTCGTTCTTTCCGCCTCAAGGAAGCACTCAACCAAGTCCGGATCTGGAGGGCAAGGCAAGTGGATGGCCTCCTCTGTCAGGGAGAAGGACATCACTAGGCTTCGGGAGGCCGGGTATCTGGCAAAAGAAATCGACCACCGGCTTCCAGCCAAGGGGCAAATCGTCCCCACCCCGAAGCCCAACGAGAGGGTGGTGTTCATCCCTCATTTCGTCTGCGGGTTAGGGTTTCCCTTCCACTCTTTCGTCCGCGGGCTTATGTTCTATTATGGGCTAGACTTCCATGACCTAGCCCCGAATTATTTCCTCAACATCTCGGCATTCATTGTTGTGTGTGAGGCCTTCCTCCGCATCCAACCCCACTTCGGACTGTGGCTCAAGATTTTCAACGTGAAGCTGAAGGTTGTGGATGGCCAGCACGGGAAGTGTGGAGGCGCCATGGTGACAAGCTGCCCAATGTCACATGTCCCAAGGGTACCTATATGGAGACCATCAAGGAGTGGCAGAAACTGTGGTTCTATATCACAGAGCCCCGCGACGCCACCTGCGCCATGGCTTCCGAATTCAATTCCGGAGCTCCAATACGGCTCACCTCCTGGATAGAGAAGGGCCCAAATTGGTCTTCGTCGAATGAGCTGATAATGCTGCAAACGTGCATTCAAAGCATGGTGGATAAAGACATCAAGCTCGTCGACGTAATCCAGGTGATGCTGGTTCGCCGGATCCTCCCATGCCAAAGCCGAAGCTGCCCCTTATGGGATTTCGACCCGAACAAGCACCGAACCTTGGAAAGGCTCTTCGGAACCACTCACGAAGATGCCTGGAAGTTGCTCTTTAAGGGAAACGAGACGCCGTCGGCCATAGACTCGGACCGCGGGCACGCTATTACCCATTCTGCTAAGGCGGTAAGCCTTTCACATCTCTAGACGCATCCTCTACTTGCATGTTTCAAGGATGATATCTAAATTTTTATTATATTTTTTTCAGGTATGGACGGAGAGGGTGGAGCAAATTTAATGTTCAGCTCCGCTGCCCAAGGAACCAGTCATCCCGCTCCTAGCGAAGATGCTGGTGTCGGCGCCCTATAAGGCATCGGAGAGGAAGGCCAAGGGGTTCCGGAGTGGCCCCCACTGCAAGAGGGCTTCGGACGTGTCGTTCAAAGACAACACTCTCTCCTCCGCTGCCAAAGACGACGAGGAGGAGGAGGAAGAAAGCACCTCTCCCCTGATGGGGGGAGGAAGAAGAGGGCGGCCTCCACAAATCTGGAGGAAGAGGCGCCCAAGAGGGGGAAGGGTCCCCCTGCGGATAATTCCGCGTGGGACGTCGACAGCAGCCCAGAGCGTCGCCCCCAAAACAAGCCCCTGGCTACATCGTAAGTACTAAAAACCCGCATATGTCCGTGTATCCAGCCTCTCTTGCTTCAAAATATAATATGTTAATTTATGCCATTGTAGTCCGGCCCACGACAACTCCCTGCGATCCTCATCAAGAGGTTCATTGGATTCGAAGGCGATAGCCAGCGGGTCACCGCCGGCCGATCACTCTCCCACGGCCAAGGGCGACGATGAGGTGTTGTCCCAAAGGACCTTCCCCGGCCAAGGAGAGGTTCAGGAGGCTGCTGGGGTGACGCCAGAGGGCAAAACCTCGGCTACCGGACACATGGGGGAGCAGACCCCCATGGCAACTAAGGATGGGGGCTTTGCTCAGTTCTGCCCCCGACTGAATACAAGTCGGGACACCTATACGGCTCCGGAATCTGGCGAGCAACCTCCTTCGAAAGAAGGAGGTGTGCCTATTCCACCGGTGACCTCTGTCCAACCAGAGGCACCGGATAATCTGCTGGAAGCGCTACGAGGCGCTTCCATTGTGGATGAACACCGTATCCTTATGGGTACGGTGATTGAGAGGGTTCAGTCCGTCAAGAGCGGACTAACCAAAGCCCGCGATAGCCTGCTGACAGGTTTTGAGGTAAGCGACGCAAAAAAGAAAATCCCAATATAGACAGTAGCCGCTGAGACACTGTCCGGTGTTTGGAAAGTAGAGTCGGACAGTGGATCAATTTATTTTTGCAGAAAACTAACTAAATATGTCTTATATGAATGAGCAGGCGTTGTTCCTAGCCGCGACCTCACACACTACCGAAGTCTCCGGACTAAAGCAGAGACTGGAGCGGGCCGAGGAGGAGCTCGGCCAAGCCAGGAAGCAGCTAGAAGACAAGCAAGGTATCTACTGACTAGCTGTATATTCAGAAAGAATAAATAATGCATATTGACTGTGGTGCCATGATATGTGTAGGAGCGGCGACCGAGGTCGAGGTCCTTAAATAGGCCCTGGCCGAGGCTGAGGAGAAAGCTGCCGAGGAAAAAGCCACCCGTGAGAAGCACGAGGCCAGGCTTGATGAGGTCCAGCAAGAGCTCCAGGATGCAGTGAAGAAATGTGAATCCTTGGAGCGCGACGTTTTGGCTCGAGAGACCGAACTCGCTAAGGCCCACCAAAGCATGGAAGAGGCCCGGGTTGAGGCCCAGGGCACCCTCCAGGAGATCCAGGAGGACAAGAAAATCTTGGCGGGTAAGGCGTTTAGTATGAAAAGCAAGTATGTGAAGAAGAAGTATCTCTTACTAACCCAGATTCGGAGTTCTCCAGGGGTGTTTGCAGATGTGCCACGCAGTGTGTCTGGCGCTACGGAGTTCTTCTGAGCCGAAGAAGGGAGCTCAATAGAGAAGCTGTTCTGGTCGCAATATCTTGCGCCAAAACATCCAGTGCCCTTTAGCGATCAGCTAAAACACCTGGTCGAGCTGCATAGGGTGGCCGAAGTGGCCAAGAAGGATGTAATAATCTGGCTGTGGCCTGCCGAAGCTATACCCGGCAGCGGCTGATGAATGCCTGCCCTCGGCTGGACGTCGTCAAGCGGTCGGTCTGCATTGAGGGCGCTCGCATGGCCTTCGCACACGTCAAGGTGTGGTGGGCGAAGATGGACGTCGTCAAGCTTACGACCGGGGGACCATCGGAGGGCAAGGAGCACCACACGCCCGAGCGGTATTTTGAGGATGCCCCGAAGGGGTCTCGTATTGTGGCGACGCAATGTGTGCAAGACATTATTTTCAAATGAATGCATTCATGTTATCTCTGCCTTGTATGATGAAACAAAGTCGTTATGTAATATAATGTTTGTTATTTAAAAAATGTCACCTCCTGTGCGGCCGTGTTGTGTGAAATCTGAGAGTTGGCCAGTCGTCGGCTTCTGCCCCCACGTAGGTAGTACGGGGGTGTTCGGGATGTAATCTAAACACTCTTGATCCAATTGTTTGGTCCTTGAAGGAGGTGTTTAGCGCGATGAACCAAGCAACTGGACTATGCGGCTTTAGCACCCTCACTTAGCCATAGGAGTTTGACAATAAAAATATAGGTGCGGCCCCTAGTATCCGAACTAGGATGCTGTAAACACCTGATCAGGTAAGTACCGATCCCTCGCGTAATGCGAAAAAATCTCTAAAGATTTGAGACCTCCGAAGAGCTGAGCGGCTCTCGCCGCATCATGACAGTCAGTTTTTGGCTTTCTCTACTGAGGTGCTCATCCGGGTAAACCAGGCCACAATCGCAGTAGTTATCCCTTTACTACCCTAGCCGATATAGCGGAACATAAGGTAGCAAGCACAGCAGCCGGGCAACCCAACTATTGACCAAAGACATGATTCGGAGTCAATGCATATAGTGCTAAATTCGGGGTGCCGAACTATACTGTAAAAGGTGTTCTGACTTTGTTGCCACGTTGTGGGGCGCTATGAAGCCCCTGGCAAATTGAAACGTACCAAAGTGTACGGGTGCTATTTGATAAAGTTATCAAAAAAGAAAAAGAAGAAAGGGTAGTAAGCTAGAGCCGTAGTATTTGAGCTGCAAACTGTTTCCATGATAATTTCATTAGTGCGTCAAAGCGCATTTATACAAGTAGTGCAATAAGCAAAAGGCTATTTAATATGCCTTAACCAAGGGAGAGCTGCGTGTGGGTCCTGAAAACAGGTAGATGGATTGTTAAAGAAACCACCTAAAAATTCCCCCGTACGTCCATGCTTCTTGCCTTCTTGGTGTGTTTATCCTACGAAAAGGACCGATGGTCAGGCCGTCAGAGAAGGCCTGTGGAAAAGAAACCTGAAAAGGAGAAAGAAGAAAATGTGAAAGTACGTGTGTCCGGGGGCGGTCGAGCCATATTGTGGATCACAAGCTAGTTATGCTTCCATCCATGCCCATGGTATTTTGAGTGCGTAATTATGTACGCGTGGTAGAATTGCCGCCACTTGGTCGGGATTGGGACGGAGGCTGAATTGCTAGTAGAGCTCTTGATGAGCCGAGCTGTCCTGCTGCAGAATAGTACGGACTCTCTTGACAGTGTCCGGGAGCTCGGCCGCCGAATTAAGGTTCTACTTGAAAAGGCCGCTTTGTACTTCTGCTGCTAGGGCAGCGGTGTGCTCCTCGATGCGGAGGGAGCGTTCTGTGTTTCCATTAACTGTTATGACGCCGCGTGGTCCGGGCATCTTGAGCTTGAGATAAGCGTAGTGTGGCACTGCGTTGAATCAAGCAAATGCGGTTCGTCCAAGCAGTGCTTGATAGCCGCTGCGAAAGGGGACGATATCGAAGATTAACTCCTCGCTTCGGAAATTATCCGGAGATCCGAAGACAACCTCTAGTGTGATTGAGCCCGGACAGCGGGCCTCCACACCTGGTATGACTCCTTTAAAGGTAGTCTTTGTGGGCTTGATCCGTGATGATTTAATGCCCATTTTGCGCACCGTATCCTGATAGAGCAGGTTGAGGCTGCTGCCACCGTCCATCAGGACTCGCGTCAAGTGGAACCCATCAATTATCAGGTCCAGGACCTGTGCAGCTGAACCGCTATGACGGATACTGGTCGGATGATCCCGGTGATCAAAAGTGATCGGGCATGACGACCATGGATTAAATTTTGGGGCGACTGGCTCTATCGCGTAGAAGTCCCTGAGCGCACTTGCACTCCTTCTTGGGGATGTGGGTAGCGTATATCATGTTCATAGTTTTGACCTGAGGGGGAAACTTCTTCTGTCCCCCTGTGTTCGGTGGCCGGGGCTCGTCGTCGTCGTCCTCGCTTTGTGATCCCTTCTCCTTGCTTTCGGCATTTAACTTGCCTGCCTATTTAAAACCCCAATAATATATGTTGGTATGATTGGGTGGTTTTTCTGGGGTGCCATGGATCTGGCACGGATGATCGAGTATGCGGTCCAGGTTGGATGAGCCCGAATTGTTCTTTTTGAACGGCTTATTCCACTGACCGGACTTAGAGCCACTGAATCCGGCATTGACCGTCGAATCATCGGTGTTGTCATTGTTGTTTCGACACTTGTGTCTGTTGCGTCAGGACTTGTCATTGCTATTTATGGCTTTAGAGGTGCCGGCGTTCCTTGCATTTTTTTTTTGCTACAGGCCAGCCAACTATCTTCACCCGCACAAAAGTGGGTCATGAGTGCCGTGAGGGCTGCCATGGACTTTGGCTTTTCTTGGCCGAGTTGGCAAGCGAGCCATTCGTCGCGGATGCTGTGTTTAAAGGCCGCTAGCCCGCTAGGGCTTCGGCATCCGGACAGTCAACGATCTGGTTCTTTTTGGTTAGGAACCTAGTCCAGAATTTCTTGGCTGACTCTCTGGGCTATTGAACTATATGGCTTAAGTCATCGGCATCTGGTGGCCGGACATATGTACCTTGGAAGTTGTCATGGAAGGCGTCTTCCAAATCCTCCCAACTGCCAATAGAGTTTTTGGGCAGACTGTTTAACCATTGTCGAGCTGGCCCTTTGAGTTTTAACGGGAGGTATTTGATGGCGTGGAGGTCATCTCCGCAGGCCATATGGATATGGAGAAGAAAATCCTCAATCCACACCGCGGGATCAGTTGTTCCATCGTATGATTCAATATTCATAGGTTTAAACCCTTCTGGGAATTCATGCTCCATTACTTCGTTAGTGAAGCAAAGAGGGTGTGCGGCGCCTCTATATCGGGCCACATCGCGACGTAGCTCCGATGGAGTCCGTCTACGGTTTTCGGCCCACGCATGACTAGGCTTGTCATGCTCGGATTGATAGTGATACGTCTCCAACGTATCTATAATTTTTTATTGCTCCATGCTATATTATCTACTGTTTTGGACATTATTGGGCTTTATTATCCACTTTTATATTATTTTTGGGACTAACCTATTAACCGAAGGCCCAGCCCAGAATTGTTGTTTTTGCCTATTTTAGGGTTTCGAAGAAAAGGAATATCAAACGGAGTCCAAACGGAATGAAACCTTTGGGAACGTGATTCTTGGAACAAACAAGATCCAGGAGACTTGGACCCTACGTCAAGCAACCAATAGGGAAGCCACGAGGTAGGGGGCGCGCCTACCCCCCCCCCCCCCGGCACGCCCTCCACCCTCATGGGCCCCCTGTTGCTCCACTGACGTATTCCTTCCTCCTATATATACCTACGTACCCCCAAACGATCAGATACGGAGCCAAAAACCTAATTCCACCGCCGCAACCTTCTGTATCCACGAGATCCCATCTTGGGGCCTGTTCCGGAGCTCCGTCGGAGGGGGCATCCATCACGGAGGGCTTCTACATCAACACCATAGCCTCTCCGTTGAAGTGTGAGTAGTTTACCTCAGACCTTCGGGTCCATAGTTATTAGCTAGATGGCTTCTTCTGTCTTTTGGATCTCAATACAATGTTCTCCCCCTCTCTTGTGGAGATATATTCGATGTGATCTTCTTTTTGCGGTGTGTTTGTTGAGACCAATGAATTGTGGGTTTATGATCAAGATTATCTATGAACAATATTTGAATCTTCTCTGAATTATTTTATGTATGATTGGTTATCTTTCCAAGTCTCTTTGAATTATTAGTTTGGTTTGGCCTACTAGATTGATCTTTCTTGCAATGGGATAAGTGCTTAGCTTTGGGTTCAATCTTGCGGTGTCCTTTCACAGTGACAGTAGGGGCAGCAAGGCACGTGTTGTATTGTTGCCATCGAGGATAACAAGATGGGTTTTTTTATCATATTGCATGAATTTATCCCTCTACACCATGTCATCTTGCTTAAGGCGTTACTCTGTTTTCATGAACTTAATACTCTAGATGCATACTAGATAGTGGTCGATGAGTGGATTAATAGTAGTAGATGCAGGCAGGAGTCAGTCTACTTGTCTCGGACGTGATGCCTATACACATTATCATACCTAGATATTCTCATAACTATGCTCAATTCTGTCAATTCTCAACAGCAATTCGTTCACCCACCATAAAATACTTATGCTCTTGAGAGAAGCCACTAGTGAAACCTATGGCCCCCGGGTCTATCTTCATCATATTAATCTTCCAATACTTAGTTATGTCCTTTGCTTTTATTTTACTTTGCATATTTATCACAAAAAATACCAAAAATATTATTCTATCATATCTATCAGATCTCACTCTCGTAAGTGACCGTGAAGGGATTGACAACCCCTAATCGCGTTGGTTGCAAGGAGTTATTTTTTTGTGCAGGTACGAGGGACTCGCGCGTAGCCTCCTACTGGATTGATACCTTGGTTCTCAAAAACTGAGGGAAATACTTACGCTACTTTGCTGCATCATCCTTTCCTCTTCAAGGAAATCCAACGCAGTGCTCAAGAGGTAGCAAGAAGATTTCTAGCGCCGTTGCCGGGGAGTCTACGCAAAAGTCAACATACCAAGTACCCATCACAACCCTTATCTCCCGCATTACATTATTTGCCATTTGCCTCTCGTTTTCCTCTCCCCCACTTCACCGTTGCCATTTTATTCGCCCTCTCTCTCTCTCTATCCTCCCTATCTTTCTCTATTTGCCTCTTTTTGCCCGCTTGCTTTTTGTTTGCTTGTGTGTTGGATTGCTTGTTTGTCACAATGGCCCTACCTAGATTTGGTGATCTTCACCTTAAAAGGTTAGAAGAGATCGAAAGCAATGTCAGGAGCTTTATGGTTTTGCAATTTGAGCATAATAATTTCTTCAGAAATGAGCATAGGGAACAGAAAAGTTTTATGAGTTTTATGAATAAAGAACTCGATGATATGTCTAAAGAATTTGATGGTTTAAGATCCAAAATTGCTCGTCTTGAGAAATTGACTGCTGAAATTTCAGATAAGCAGGCTACCTTAGTTAATAGGATGGCTGCTAAACCGGGTTTTTATGAAAATAAAGATTAAGATCTAAAAGTTATTGATGTGTCCCCTATTAAATCTTTGTTTTGCAATATGAATCTTGATAATGATGGGACTGAATATGATCCACCTTTACCTAGAAGGCATTCCAAAAATTCGGAGTTTTTACATCTTGATGCTAAATTTGATGAAAGTGGGATTGAAGAAATTAAAACCCTAGATGTTGATAAACCCACTATTTTGGATTTCAAGGAATTTAATTATGAAAATTGCTCTTTGATTGATTTTATTTCCTTGTTGCAATCCGTGCTGCAATCTTATGAAGAAAAACTTGAGTTGGAAGTTTCTATCCCTAGAAAACTTTATGATGAGTGGGAACCAACTATTAAAATTAAGATTAAAGATCATGAGTTATATGCTTTATGTGATTTGGGTGCTAGTGTTTCCACGATTCCAAAGACTTTGTGTGATTTATTAGGTTTCCATGATTTTGATGACTGCTCTTTAAACTTGCACCTTGCGGATTCCACTATTAAGAAACCAATGGGAAGAATCAATGATGTTCTTGTTGTCGCAAATAGGAATTATGTGCCCATAGATTTTATTGTTCTTGACATAGATTGCAATCCTTCATGTCCTATTATTCTTGGTAGACCTTTCCTTAGAACGATTGGTGCAATTATTGATATGAAGGAACGAAATATTAGATTCCAATTTGCGTTAAGGAAAGGCATGGAACACTTTCCTAGAAAGAAAATTAAATTACCTTATGAATCTATTATGAGAGCCACTTATGGATTGCCTACCAAAGATGGCAATACCTAGATCTATCCTTCCTTTTTATGCCGAGCTAGGGGCGTTAAACGATAGCGCTTGTTGGGAGGCAACCCAATTTTATTTTTATTCCTTGCTTTTTGCTACTGTTTAGTAATAAATAATTTACCTAGCCTCTGTTTTGGTTGTGTTTTTTGTGTTTAATTAGTGTTTGTGCCAAGTAGAACCATTGGGAAGACTTGGGGAAAGTCTTGTTATCTTGCTGTAAAAAACAGAAACTTTAGCGCTCACAAGAACTGCTGCCATTTTTATTTGTAAAGTGATATTTAGTTAATTAGTTTTGAAGATGATTAATAGATAAATTCCTCACGTCCAGAAATTTATTTTAGAATTTTTGGGGTTCCAGATCTTGCGCTAGCTACAGATTACTACAGACTGTTCTGTTTTTGACAGATTCTGTTTTTCGTGAGTTGTTTGCTTATTTTGATGAATCTATGGCTAGTAAAATAGTTTATAAACCATAGAGAAGTTGGAATACAGTAGTTTTAACACCAATATAAACAAATAATTAGTTAATTACAGTACCTTGAAGTGGTCTTTTGTTTTCTTTCGCTAACGGAGCTCACGAGATTTCTACTTTAAGTTTTGTGTTGTGAAGTTTTCAAGTTTTGGGTAAAGATTTGATGGATTATGGAACAAGGAGTGGCAAGAGCCTAAGATTGGGGATGCCAATGGCACCCCCAAGATAATCTAAGGACACCTAAAAGCCAAAGCTTGGGGATGCCCGGAAGGCATCCCCTCTTTCGTCTACTTCTATCTGTAACTTTACTTGGAGCTATATTTTTATTCACCACATGATATGTGTTTTGCTTGGAGCATCTTGTATGATTTGAGTCTTTGCTTTTTAGTTTACCACAATCATCCTTGCTGTACACACCTTTTGATAGAGCCATACATGATTTGGAATTTGTTAGAATACTCTATGTGCTTCACTTATATCATTTGAGTTATATAGTTTTGCTCTAGTACTTCACTTGTATTTTTTTAGAGCACGGTGGTGGAATTGTTTTATAGAAACTATTGATCTCTCATGCTTCACTTAGATTATATTGAGAGTCTTAAATAGCATGGTAATTTGCTTAAATAATCCTAATACGCTTGGTATTCAAGAATAGTAAAAACTTTCTTATGAGTGTATTGAATGCTATGAGAAGTTTGATGCTTGATAATTGTTTTGAGATATGAAAATGGTGATATTAAAGTTGTGCTAGTTGAGTAGTTGTGAATTTGAGAAATACTTGTGTTAAAGTTTGTGAATGTCATAGCATGCACGTATGGTGAACTGTTATGTGATGAAGTCGGAGCATCATCTATTTTTTGATTGTCTTCCTTATGAGTGGCGGTCGGGGACGAGCGATGGTCTTTTCCTACCAATCTATCCCCCTAGGAGCATGCGCGTAATACTTTTCTTTGATAAATTGTAGATTTTTGCAAAAAGTATATGATTTCTTTATGACTAATGTTGAGTCCATGGATTATACGCACTTTTCTTCCTTCCACCATTGCTAGCCTCTCTAATACCGCGCACCTTTCGCCGATATCATACACCCACCATATACCTTCCTCAAAACAGCCACCATACCTACCTATTATGGCATTTCCATAGCCATTCCGAGATATATTGCCATGCAACTTTCCACCGTTCCGTTTATTATGACACACTCCATCATTGTCATATTGCTTAGCATGATCATGTAGTTGACATCGTATTTGTGGCAAAGCCACCATTCATAATTCTTTCATACAAGTCACTCTTGATTCGTTGCATATCCCGGTACACCGCCGGAGGCATTCATATAGAGTCATATTTTGTTCTAAGTATCAAGTTGTAATTGTTGAGTTGTTAGAAAATAGAAGCGTGATGATCATCATTATTAGAGCATTGTCCCAGTGAGGAAAGGATGATGGAGACTATGATTCCCCCACAAGTCGGGATGAGACTCCGGACAAAAAATAAAAAAAGGAAAGAAAAGAAGCCATAAAAAAAGAGAAAAGGCCCAAATAAAAAAATGAGAGAAAAATAGAGAAGGGATAATGTTACTATCCTTTACCACACTTGTGCTTCAAAGTAGCACCATGATATTCATGATAGAGAGTCTCTCATTTCGTCACTTTCATATACTAGTGGGAATTTTTCATTATAGAAATTGGCTTGTATATTCCAATGATGGGCTTCCTCAAAATGCCCTAGGTCTTCATGAGCAAGCAAGTTGGATGCACACCCACTTAGTTTCTTTTGTTGAGCTTTCATATACTTATAGCTCTAGTGCATCCGTTGCATGGCAATCCCTACTCACTCACATTGATATCTATTGATGGGCATCTCCATAGCCCGTTGATACACCTAGTTGATGTGAGACTATCTTCTCCCTTTTTTGTCTTCTCCACAACCACCATTCTATAGTGCTATATCCATGGCTCGCGCTCATGTATTGCGTGAAGATTGAAAAAGTTTGAGAATGTCAAAAGTATGAAACAATTGCTTGGCTTGTCATCAGGGTTGTGCATGATTTAAATACTTTGTGTGGTGAATATAGAGCATAGCCAGACTATATGATTTTGTAGGGATAACTTTCTTTGGCCATGTTATTTTGAGAAGAATTGATTGCTTTGTTAGTATGCTTGAAGTATTATTATTTTTATGTCAATATTTAACTTTTATCTTGAATCTTTCGGATTTAAATATTCATACCACAATTTAGAAGAATTACATTAAAATTATGCCAAGTAGCACTTCGCATCAAAAAATATCCTTTTTTATCATTTACCTACTCGAGGACGAGCAGGAATTAAGCTTGGGGATGCTTGATAGGTCTCCACCGTATCTATAATTTTTTATTGCTCCATGCTATATTATCTACTGTTTTGGACATTATTGGGCTTTATTATCCACTTTTATATTATTTTTGGGACTAACCTATTAATCGGAGGCCCAGCCCAGAATTGTTGTTTTTGCCTATTTTAGGGTTTCAAAGAAAAGGAATATCAAACGGAGTCCAAACGGAATGAAACCTTCGGGAACGTGATTTTTGGAACAAATAAGATCCAGGAGACTTGGACCCTACGTCAAGAAACCAACAGGGAAGCCACGAGGTAGGGGCGCGCCTACCCCCCCAGGCGTGCCCTCCACCCTTGTGGGCCCCCTGTTGCTCCACCAACGTACTCCTTCCTCCTATATATACCTACGTACCCCCAAACGATTAGATACAGAGCCAAAAACCTAATTCCACCGCCGCAGCCTTCTGTATCCACGAGATCCCATCCTGGGGCCTGTTACGGAGCTCCGCCGGAGGGGGCATCCATCACGGAGGGCTTCTACATCAACACCATAGCCTCTCCGATGAAGTGTGAGTAGTTTACCTCAGACCTTCGGGTCCATAGTTATTAGCTAGATGGCTTCTTCTCTCTTTTTGGATCTCAATACAATGTTCTCCCCCTCTCTTGTGGAGATCTATTCGATGTAATCTTCTTTTTGCGGTGTGTTTGTTGAGACCGATGAATTGTGGGTTTATGATCAAGATTATCTATGAACAATATTTGAATCTTCTCTGAATTCTTTTATGTATGATTGGTTATCTTTGCAAGTCTCTTCGAATTATCAGTTTGGTTTGGCCTACTAGATTGATCTTTCTTGCAATGGGAGAAGTGCTTAGCTTTGGGTTCAATCTTGCGGTGTCCTTTCCCAGTGATAGTAGGGGCAGCAAGGCACGTATTGTATTGTTCCATCGAGGATAACAAGATGGGTTTTTTATCATATTGCATGAATTTATCCCTCTACATCATGTCATCTTGCTTAAGGCGTTACTCTGTTTTCATGAACTTAATACTCTAGATGCATGCTGGATAGCGGTCGATGAGTGGAGTAATAGTAGTAGATGCAGGCAGGAGTCGGTCTACTTGTCTCGGACGTGATGCCTATACACATGATCATACCTAGATATTCTCATAACTATGCTCAATTCTGTCAATTGCTCAACAGTAATTCGTTCAGCCACTATAAAATACTTATGCTCTTGAGATAAGCCACTAGTGAAACCTATGGCCCCCGGGGTCTATCTTCATCATATTAATCTTCCAATACTTAGTTATTTCCTTTGCTTTTTTACTTTGCTTTTTATTTTACTTTACATCTTTATCACAAAAATACCAAAAATATTATTCTATCATATCTATCAGATCTCACTCTCGTAAGTGACCATGAAGGGATTGGCAACCCCTTATCGCGTTGGTTGCGAGGAGTTATTTGTTTTGTGCAGGTACGAGGGACTCGCGTGTAGCCTCCTACTGGATTGATACCTTGGTTCTCAAAAACTGAGGGAAATAGTTACGCTACTTTGCTGCATCATCCTTTCCTCTTCAAGGAAATCCAACGCAGTGCTCAAGAGGTAGCAGATAGCCTTCGTCGCGTGTCGAGGCACGCCCCCGTGATCCGTAGATCGATCTGGTCGGGCATGTTTTATTCTTCAGGCCCTGCCGGAGATCATACGTGTATCCCTGAGAAGTTTTGTCTCTGCCTTTATGGCGAGGTAAGGCGGGCTGGTGTCAGATCATCGGTTCCGGAAGACCCTAAAGGTTCGAACACTGGGGTGCGCGCGAAGGTTTTCTCCCTATCGATCCATGCCCTAGCTCTCTAAGATCTCGCAGACGAACATGGCAAACTCACAACACAGAAAGACACAAGATTTATACTGGTGTGGTGTAATACCCTACTCTAGTGTGGTGGTGGTGGATTGCCTCTTGGGCTGATGAAGAACAGCTACAAGGGGAAGAACCGCCTCTTGAGGTTGAGGTGTTCTTGTTCTTGGCGAACTTGTGTGTGGCCTTGGTGGGGTGGATCCGGTCCAAGATCATCTCTCCCCGGTGGTGGCTAGTCCTACTAATAGAGGCCCTGGTCCTCTCCGCAAATATTGAGCGGGAAGGGAGCCAACAACGGCCAATTTAAAAGGGGATAGCTAGTACAAGTTGTCCTGACAAAAGGTGTTCTTCGCCTGCAAAAGGCTATGGTGATGACGCCGTCTTGGGCTCCATGGTGACCTCCGTCCTGCCGTCCTTCAGGTCATGGTCTTGTTGCACCAATTTGGTAATGTTTGCTTGATGCCTCGGTACTCCGCGCCTGTGCTTGCCCCTTGGCACCAAAGAGGAAACAAGGACACTGCGCGCGCTGGCGCCCGCCTGGCGCCCGCCTGGTCTCGATCGTCATGGCTCACGTCACACAGAACTCGTGAGGTTTGCCTTGCCTTGATCTATCCGCCCCTCGTGAGCCTGCCTGGCGAGGCCGCTCCTGAGGAGGTCTTGCGTCGTCCGCCTCGCGAGGCTTGGCCCCTCGCGAGGGTCTTGAATGCCTTGTCGATGAAGATGGGCCGTACAAACCTGCCAGCCCAGCCATGCCATGGGCCGCATGCAGGCAAGTCTGGCGACCTCCTTTCCCAGGACACCGACAGCTGGTGTTCGGCTTGTGTTGCCTCTTTGTCCCGACCACATGGTGGTCGGTCAACCGCATTGTGTACTGACGGACTGGGTTCCAATGCCTCGTCATCGAATTGAGGTAGCAATTTGCGCTTCGGGTAACTTTTGAGTGGTTGCTTGATGTCGTGCTCCTCGGCTGCCAGGACATCAGTCCATCTATCATTGAGCAGATCTTGATCAGCATGAAGCTGCTGTTGTTTCTTTTTCAGGCTCCTTGCAGTGGCTATTAGCTGGCGCTTGAAGCGCTCCTGTTCGAGAGGTTCCTCAGGCACGATAAAATCCTCGGTGCCGAGGTTTTCCTCGTCCTTGGAGAGCGGAAGATAATTACTATCCTCCGAGTCTTCGTGTGTGGCCTGTTTACCAGGGATGACTTGCCCATCTTCCCGTTCATCCTATTCGGAAGTTGGCTGAACAGGGTCTTCATTGTCTTCGGCACCGTCCGGAGTGTTGTCTTCTCCTGTGCCGGTGTTGTTGCCTTTGTTGCAGCGTGACTTAGAGCGGCGCCCTTGACGCCGGCACTTTGGTTGTATCTCGGGAGGTTTATTCTCAACCGGATCTTCCTTGTCATCGCCGCTATTCTCTTTTGGTGCATCCACCATGTATACGTCATATGAGGATGTGGTCGTCCATCGTCCAGTGAACGGCGGGTTTTGGGCCTCCTCTTCTCTTGCATTGTCGTCCACACCATCGATGTCTTCGGAGCCGTAATCAAGCATGTCGGTTAAGTCCTCGATAGTGGCTATGAAGTGGGCGGTGGGTGGGAAACGAAATTCTCAGTCATCAGCCTCCAGTTCGAACCGGATATAATTCGGCTGAGAGCCCCCCACCAGGGATAGATTTTTTAATGAGTTTGGCACGTCGCCCAAAGGCGAGTGCCGGAAGATGTCTGCGGAGCTGAATTCGATGATCGATGACCGATCAAGCTCGACGTACACGGATGCACAAGTTTCGGAACCTATAGCCGGAGACGAGTCCATGGTTCCAGTGACGTAGATGTTACTTGAAGTTAGGTCTGTGTGCGGATCCAACGCCGCTGAGTCTGTGGCTCCTGTGGCGGGGTTGACTTCCCGTCCTCAGAAGGCGCAATCTGCTATGGATCTAAGGCCAGAGCAGCTACAGGTACTATCTCCTGGGTATGGTCCGATGACAGATTTACGTCATGTTCACCGTGGTGGCTGGGAGCGGCTGCCGTGGTCTCGAATCCTTTGAAGATCAAGTCTCCATGGATATCCGCAACGTAGTTCAAGCTTCCAAAATCTGACATGATGGCCAGGGGCGTAGCTTTCGATCTGCTCCAGATGGCTAAGCGAGTTGGCCCGCAGTGCGAAGCCACCGAACACGAAGATATGTCTAGGGAGGAAGACTTTCCCTTGGACAGCATCGTTGTAGATGATTGAAGGAGCCATCAAACCTTTTGACGATGGCACAGCGGAACTCTCAATGAAAGCACCACTGTCAGTGTCAAAACCGGCGGATCTCGGGTAGGGGGTCCCGAACTGTGCGTCTAAGGTCGATGGTAACAGGAGACAGGGACACAATGTTTACCCAGGTTCGGGCCCTCTCTATGGAGGTAATACCCTACTTCCTGCTTGATTGATCTTGATGAATATGAGTATTACAAGAGTTGATCTACCACGAGATCGTAATGGCCAAACCCTAAAAGTCTAGCCTATCTGACTATGATTATGAGGATATATATCTAAGGACCTAGCCCTCCGGTTTATATAGACACTAGAGGGATCTAGGGTTACATAAGGTCGGTTACAGAGAAAGGAATCTTCATATTCGGACGCCAAGCTTGCTTTCCACGTCAAGGAGAGTCCCATCCGAACACGGGTAGAGTCTTCGGTCTTTTTATCTTCACAGCCCATCAGTCCGGCCCATGTCTAATAGGTCGGACGCCCGAGGACCCCTTAGTCCAGGACTTCCTCAGCAGCCACCACCATTTCCCCCAAAAACCCTCCCGCCCGCGCGCGCGCTCCCGACCCACACCTTCCATGGACGACGCCCTCGACCTCGACGCCGCCGCCGGCCTCACCTCCCTCGCCTCGTCAGACATGATGACCGCCCCCTCCGGCAAAGGCAATTGTCGGTGTCAAAACCGGCGGATCTCGGGTAGGGGGTCCCGAACTATGCGTCTAGGCGGATGGTAACATGAGGCAGAGGACACGAAGTTTTACCCAGGTTCGGGCCCTCTTGATGGAGGTAAAACCCTACGTCCTGCTTGATTAATATTGATGAAATGGGTAGTACAAGAGTTATGGTATGATTGTATGTTATTGTTGTGTCCCACGGACTAAAACCCTCCAGTTTATATAGACACCGGAGAGGGCTAGGGTTACACAAGGTCGGTTACAAAGGAGGAGATATCCATATCCGTACTGCCTAGCTTGCCTTCCACGCCAAGTAGAGTCCCATCCGGACACGAGACGAAGTCTTCAATCTTGTACCTTCATAGTCCAACAGTCCGGCCAAAGGTTATAGTCCGGCTTTCCGGAGACCCCCTAATCTAGGACTCCCTCAGTAGCCCCTGAACCAGGCTTCAATGACGACGAGTCCGGTGCGCAGTATTGTCTTCGGCATTGCAACGCGGGTTCCTCCTCCGAATACATCACAGAAGAATTTGAATACAAGGATAGTGTCCGACCCTGCAAAATAAGTTCCACATACCACCGTAGAGAGAATAATATTTCTGTAAATCTAATCTGCTGACTTGTTTTGGCAACACGACATTATGTCATGGCCCGGTGATTATTCGAACCGTTTCCTTTAACTAGCCCCGCACATAACGCGAGGCAGTTTTTTGACATGTCTTGTCAAAGCAGAGATCGTGTCCCCTTATCACGGGATTCTCATCAATACGGGCATGGGTAACCCAATCGCGCCATCGATTATGGCGCTTGGGGGATAAGCGAGTTTTACCAGGCTAGTGGGGATGCATAGTTTCGTCCGCCCGTATAAAGGGATAAGGATTCACCTTTTCATCCATACCTTCTTCCTCCTTTGCTCATCCATTTTCGCACACTCGAGCTCTAGCGCCCAAGTCCGCACTTCCCACCTCAACCTTCTCCAACCATGTCCGGAGCGGGAGGCAGGTGGATGGTCTCCTCCGTCACGGAGGGAAACATCAAGAAGCTGAGGAGAGCCGGATACCTGCCCGACGACATCGCACACCGGCTCCCAGATGAGGGGCAGCTCACCCCCACCCCCAGGCCCCATGAGAGGGTAGTGTTCCTTACCCATTTCCTCCGCGGACTGGGATTCCCTCTCCACCCATTCGTCCGGGGGCTCATGTTCTACTACGGCCTGGATTTCCACGATCTGGCCCCGAACTTCATCCTCAACATCTCGGCGTTTATCGTCGTGTGCGAGGCCTTCCTCCGCATCAAGCCCCACTTCGGCTTATGGCTGAAGACCTTCAATGTCAAGCCTAAGGTAGTGGGCGGCCGCCAGGCAGAGTGCGGAGGCGCCATGGTAGGCAAGATGCCCAACGTTACATGGCTCGAGGGCTCCTTTGTGGAGACCATAAAGGGGTGGCAATCGGGGTGGTTCTACATCACCGAGCCGCGTGACCCTGCATGGGCAGCGGCCCCTAAGTTCCGATCTGGCATCCCCATGCGGCTCACCTCCTGGAAAGAGAAGAGCCTGTCTTGGGGTAGTTCGAGAGAGCTGACCAGACTCCAAACATGTATTCAGAACATGGTGAACAAGAAGCTCAAACTCGTCAACATAGTCCAGGTCATGCTCATCCGCCGGATCCTCCCGTGTCAACAACGGGCCTTCAACTTGTGGGAGTTCGACCCGGCCCGGCACCAAACTCTGAACAGGCTCTTCGATACAACACACGAGGATGCCTGGAAGGTGCTATTCAAGGGCACCGAGGTTCCCCCTCCTACTACCGAGGATCGCGGATTCTGCGCGAAGCGCCAAGCCGGCGCGGTAAGCTGTTTTACCTCTTATAGGATACATGTTTTTCATAGTTTGACTCTATGCGGGATCTAAGCTCCCGTTCCTTTGACAGGACTGGCAGGAAACGGCCGGACAGATCGACTGTCCGGCTCCCTTGCCCGAAGGCCAAGCAAACGATCTCCTGATGGAGATGCTGACTCCGGCTCCTTACAAGGTGCCAGAGAAGACCAAGAAGGCCAAGGGAACCCGAAAGAGTTCCCGACGCCAGGTGTCGTCGGACTCATCGTCCGATGACTCTGCGGCACACTCCTCCCCCGAAGACGAGGAGGAAGAAGAAGATGCTCCCCCTTCAGTTGGGGGAGACAAGAAAAGGAAGGCCGCCCCAACCGGGGGGCGAAGGGTCCAAGAAGGGAAGGACTCTCCTTCCGGACAGCTCCACCGCCGCCGCTGAAGGTGAAGACAAGTGGTTGCCCAGGGCCAAGCCCCTGGGGAGGTCGTAAGTATTCAGATACTAGAGTAACTCGTAGCATTCCTTTGTCGCACTGCTTTCCATAACACCGAATATGATTATGCAGGCCCCCACGAGCCCGTATCGATGTATCGTCGGACGGCTCCTTGGGCTCGTCAGATATGGATAGCGATCCACTTCCGACCACCACCTCCCCTTGCCCTGATGATGACGCCAGGGTGCTGTCTCAAGAGGCACCGGGTCGAGGGGAGACAGTCCTGGAGGCGCCTCAACGCGACCTTCCGGACTCCAGGAGCCGAGGGGACAAGGCCCCTGAGGGCCCCGAGTTCGGCCCTCAGCCGAACACCGCGCCGGAACCTCCAGTGGTTCCGGACTCGGGCAGGCGGCCTTCTTCTAAGAGGGGCAAGACGCCTGTGCCGGTGACCTCTGTCCATCCAGAGGCGCTGGACAATCTGCTGGAAGTGCTTCGCAGCGCTTCCATCGACGAGGAGCACCATACTATTATGAGTGTGGTGGTCCAGAAGGTTCAATCCGCTCAGAGCGGATTGATTGAAGCCTGTGCCAGCCTTCTGACAGGCTTTGACGTAAGTGTTAAAATATAGGAAAAATATTACCGCATAGACAGTAGCCCCTGATGCTCTGTTCGGTGTTCACGTAGAAAAGCTGAACAGAGGATCAAACAATATTGCAGGAGTCTAATGTGAGTATGTCAATATGCGTATGCGGGCTTCGCTGCTGGAATCTGCCGCACTGACTGCGGAGGTTGCCGCACTGAAGTAGGACCTCGAGGGGTCCAAGAAAGAGCTCGGCCTTGCCAAGAGGCAGCTCGAGGAGAACAAGGGTAAGTAATACCCTGTCTATAGATATGTATATATAAAAGAAGACGCGATTGCAAAATGACAGGATCATCTTATATTTGCCAGGGGCCACGGCCGAGGTGGCGTCCCTAAAGCAAGCGCTATCCGAGGCCGAAGACAAAGCGGCCAAGGAGCGCACCGAGCGGGAAAGGCAAGAGGCACGGGTGGGCGAGGTGCAGCAAGAGCTCCAGGCTCTCGTGACGAAGCACCAGGCGTTGGATCTTGACTCGAAGACGCGAGAGTCTGAGCTTGCCACGGCACTCGAGAGCGCGAAGAGTGCCAAGGCCGAGGCCCAAAAGGCCCTCCAGGAGATTGACCTGATGAAGAAAATAGTGGCGGGTAAGGCATTCTATATGCAAAGCAAGCATGTGAAAGTAAATTACCTATTACTTACCCGGATCCGGAGCTCTCCATGAGCATTCGCAGATTTACCTCACAGCGTGTCGGATGCCGCACAGTTTTACCAGGCCGAGGAGGGAAGCTCAACGGAGAAGCCGTTCTGGTCTCAGTACTCTGGGACCGAACACCCGGTGCCTATGAGTGACCAACTGAAGCAGCTGGTCGAGCTACACAAGGCGGCCGAATAGGCCATGAAGGGCCTTATAGTCCGGCTGTGGCCTGGCGACGCCCTTCCGAACAGCTACTTCGGCCAGGTGAGGTGGCTAGTGGATGCCTGCCCACGGCTGGAAGTCGTCAAGCGGTCTGTCTGCATTGAAGGTGCACGCCGGGCTTTCGCCTGTGTGAAGGTGCAATGGGCCAAGCTAGATGCCATGAAGCTAATCAAGGAAGGACTGCCGCAGGGCAAGGAGCATCGCACCCCCGAAATTTATTATGAGGGTGTCCTGAAGGGTGCCCGTCTTGTAGCGGACAAATGTTCCAAGGATGTAATATTTGAGTAAACTTGCTCGTGTGATCATGTATGATGAAAACTTGTTTCATAAGCGCTATGCAATGCTTGTTTGAATTTAAAATATTACCTTCTGTTTGGCTGTTCATCCAATCTGAGAGATGGCTAGTCCTCGGCTTCTGCCCCCATGCCACGAGTGCTGGGGTGTTCGGGATAAACCTGAGCACTCTTGTTCCCATTTTTGGGTCCTTTGAGGGAGGTGCTCAGCACAGCAAACAAGGCAACCGGACTAATAATGCTTTATCACTCTCACTTAGCCCTAGAATTCTATAATTTTAAATTTCGGCGAAGCCCCTGGTAGTTGGAAGGCCGAATTCGGGCGCGATACACGCCTTTAAGCCAGACAGGATCGGCTCCTTGCTCTAAGCGGCATAAGTCTTTAGGGACTCGAAACCTCGCCGAACAGCGACCAGTCTCTCGCCTTATCATGACAGTCAGTTTTAGCTTTCTCTACTGAGGTGCTTAGCCCAGCAGAACCGGGGCACAATCGCAGTAGTTCTCCTAGCGCTACCTTAGCCGATAGAGCGGAACGTAAGGTACCAAAACATAGGAGCCGGGCAAACCCAACATTTGACCAAAGACATGATTCGGAGCTGATGCATATAATGCTATAAATTCGGGGTGCCGCACTTGTGAAAGTGTTCGGACTTCTCACACCGCATTGTGGGGTACTTAAGCCCCTGGTGTATTGGCCGTACCAAGTGTACGGTTGCAAGGCGTCATTAATGAACACATATATATAAAACAGAAGAATGCAATAATAGTATTAACGCTATGCATTGTTTATTCAAATAGATGCGTTAAAGTAGAATCATACAGATAGTGCGATAAGCAAAAAGTAGGATTATGTCCCTTCCAAGGGCAAGCTGAGGAATAGTATTAAAGCAAATATTTCACTCGTTATCGTAATCCACCTGGGAGTTTCGTGGTGTGATGTAGCTTTTTGCCTCCTTGGTTGCTGCATCATGTGTTCGGCAATCATGTTGTCGGACAGGGTTTCCAGAGATTAAAGTCCTGAAAGAGAAAAAATAACAAAGCGGGAAGCCCCTAGTGCGGTTTAAGCCGTGTATCGGGGCGTGTCTTAGTTGTGCCCCCCTCCCTGCCTGTGCCCATGGTATTTTTAATGCGTAATTATGTACGCATGGCAGGAATTTCGCCGTTTGGCTGGGACTGGGGTAGGGGCCGCATTGCTACGTGAGCTCAGATTGTGCCAAGCGGTCTAGTTGCCGATTACTCCAAGCGCACTTGAAGGTGTCCGGGTCTTGAAACGGCGAACTGGTGGATTGCCTTGAGAGGTTGCTTTGCGCTTCTGCTGCGAGGGCCGTAGTGTGCTCCTCCGTTCAGAGAGAGCGCTCTGTGTTTCCATTAACTGTAATAACCCCACGAGGTCCTGGCATCTTGAGCTTGAGGTATGCATAATGTGGTACCGCATTGAATCTCGCAAATGTGGTTCGCCCGAGCAGTGCATGATAACCACTGCGGAACGGGACTATATTGAAGATTAATTCTTTGCTTCGGAAGTTATCCGGGGATCCAAAGACCACTTCCAGTGTAATTGAGCCTGTGCAATGGGCCTCTACACCTGGAATGACGCCTTTTAAGGTCGTTTTTGTGGGTTTGATCCTTGACGGGTCTATACCCATTTTGTGCACTGTGTCTTGATAAAGCAGGTTCAGGCTGCTGCCGCCATCCATAAGGACTCGAGTGAGGTGAAATCCGTCAATGATTGGGTCTAAGACCAGTGCGGCGAATCCGCCATGACGGATACTAGTGGGGTGGTCCCTGCGATCGAAGGTGATCGGGCAGGAGGACCATGGGTTGAACTTTGGGGCGACTGGCTCCAATGCATATACGTCCCTGAGCGCACGCTTCCGCTCCCTCTTGGGGATGTGGGTTGCGTATATCATGGTCACCGTCCGCACTTGTCGGGGGAACCTCTTCTGTCCTCCGGTGTTCAGCTGCCCGGGCTCCTCTTCGTCATCATTGTCTGACCCTTTATCTTTATCTTCGGTAATTAACTTGCCAGCCTGCTTGAACACCCAGCATTCCCTGTTGGTGTGGTTGGCTGGCTTGTCAGGGGTACCGTGTATTTGACATGAGCGATCGAGTATGCGTCCAAACTGGACGGGCCCGGAGTGCTTCTTTTGAATGGCTTTTTCCGCTGACCGGGTTTAGAGCCTTTGAATCCAGCATTGACTGTCGTATCCTTAGTATAATTGCTATTAATGCGGCGCTTATGTTTGTTGTGACATGACCTGCTATTGCCGTCCTTGGTATCCGAAGTACCATGGTTTTTTGATATGTTGTTACTGCGAGCCAGCCAGCTGTCTTCTCCCGCACAAAAGTGGGTCATGAGTGTCGTGAGGGCTGCCATAGATTTCGGCTTTTCCTGACCAAGGTGCCGGGCAAGCCACTCGTCGAGGATGTTATGCTTGAAGGCTACTAGGGCCTCTGCATCCGGACAGTCGATGATTTGATTTTTCTTTGTCAGGAACCGTGTCTAGAATTGCCTGGCCGATTCTTCTGGCTGCTGAATTATGTGGCTCAAGTCATCGGCGTCTGGTGGTCGCACATAAGTGCCCTGAAAGTTGTCGAGGAATGCGGCTTCCAGATCTTCCCAACAGCTAATGGACTCTGCTGGCAAGCTGTTAAGCCAATGTCGCGCTGGCCCTTTGAGCTTTAGTGGGAGGTATTTGATGGCGTGTAAGTCATCGCCGCGGGCCATGTGGATGTGGAGGAGGAAATCCTCGATCCATACCGTAGGATCTGTTGTGTCGTCGTATGATTCAATATTTACGGGTTTGAAACCCTCTGGGATTTGATGATCCATTACTCCGTCTGTGAAGCATAGGGGGTGTGCGGCGCCTCTGTATTGGGCTATATCGCGACGCAGCTCAAATGGGTCTTGCCTGCTGTGTTCGGCCCAGCCGGATTGACTTTTACTGTATCCGCGTGACGTTTATCATCTCGCATAGTGGCGCGCCCTCGTGATCCGTAGATCGATCTTGCATGTTTTGCTTTGTCCTCCAATACGTCTCGCAGGTCTGGCATGTTTCCCCATGCTTTTTTATTTGAATGGCGTCGGGGTGCAGGCTGAGCTTTTGGCTGGAATGCCTCTCTATCACGGCCACGAGGTGGCCGATCAGCCGCGTCATACGCTTCTTCCTCCAGTCGAGGTAGCAACCTGCATTTTGGGTAACTCTTGGAGGGGCGCTCGAGTTTATATTCCTTGGCCATGAGGACTTCAGTCCATCTGTCAGCTAGCAGATCTTGATCAGCTTGAAGCTGCTGCTGCTTTTTCTTAAGGCTATTTGCTGTGGCCAGAAGCCGGCGCTTCAAGCGCTCTTATTCGACGGGATCCTCTGGCACGGCGAATTTGTCATCACCGAGGCTTGCCTCGTCTTCGGAGGGGGGCATGTAATTATCATCCTCCTCTTCTCCATCTGCCGCTCTCTCAAGAGGGCTGGCTCCTCCATCCTCCTCCTGTAAATCTTGTTGGGGGGATTGTTGTTATCTTCGGCACTATCCGGAGTGTTATTATCTCCTATGCCGGTATCACCACTTTTGCTTTGGCGGGACTTAGAGCGGCGCCGCTGACGTCGGCGCCTGGGTTGCTTTTTGGAGGGGTCATCCTCTGTTGTCTCATCGCCATTGCCTTCTTTGGGTGTGTCCACCATGTATATATCATATGATGAGGTGGCTGTCCAGTGCCCTGTGGGCAGTGGTTCATCGTCGCCTCCCGCATCGTCGTCCATGCCATCGATGTCTTCGGAGTCGAAGTCGAGCATGTCGGTTAAGTCATCGATAGTGGCTACTAAGTGGGTGGTGGGTGGGCCGCGAGTTTCTTCATCGTCCACATCCCAGTCCTGCCGGACATAGTTCGGCCAGGATCCTCCTGACAAGGAGAGAGACCTTAATGAGTTCAGTATGTCACCGAAGGGCGAGTGCTGAAAGATATCCACGGAGGTAAACTCCATGATCGGCGCCCAATCGGATTCGATAGGAATGGGCGCAGGCGGTTCAGAGTCCGTGGCCGGAGAGAGATCCGGCAGTTTGTCAATACGGCTCTCGTGTAGAGTAAGGTCGATGTTCGGCTCGATCGCCGATGAGGGTAAGGCCTCCGTGGCGGGGTCCATCCACCCGTCCAAGGATGCCGCAATTGGCTCCGAATTGAGGGTCGGAGCGGCTGCCGGTGCGATCTCCTGAACACTGTCGGATGGTAGAGCTACATCGTACTCATCATGACCGCATGACGCACAAGGCAGAGGCTCGAATCCGTCGAAGATCAAGTCTCCATGGATATCGGCCGTGTAGTTCAAGCTTCCAAACTTGACCTGATGGCTAGGGGCGTAGCTTTCAATCTGCTCCAGATGGCCAAGCGAATTGGCCCGCAGTGCAAAGCCGCCGAATACAAAAATCTGTCCGGGGAGAAAAGTCTCACCCTGGACTGCATCGCTAACGATGATAAAAGGAGCCATCAAGCCTAACGGCAACGACACAGAGGAACTCTCAATGAAAGCACCAATGTCGGTGTCAAAACCGGCGGATCTCGGGTAGGGGGTCCCGAACTGTGCGTCTAGGCGGATGGTAACAGGAGGCAGGGGACACGAAGTTTTACCCGTGTTTGGGCCCTCTTGATGGAGGTAAAACCCTACGTCCTGCTCGATTAATATTGATGATATGGGTAGTACAAGAGTAGATCTACCACGAGATCAGAGAGGCTAAACCCTAGAAGCTAGCCTATGGTATGATTGTATGTTATTGTTGTGTCCTACGGACTAAAACCCTCCGGTTTATATAGACACCGGAGAGGGCTAGGGTTACACAAGGTCGGTTACAAAGGAGGAGATATCCATATCCGTACTGCCTAGCTTGCCTTCCACGCCAAGTAGAGTCCCATCCGGACACGAGACGAAGTCTTCAATCTTGTATCTTCATAGTCCAACAGTCCGGCCAATGGTTATAGTCCGGCTGTCCGGAGACCCCCTAATCCAGGACTCCCTCAGCAAGCCTCGTGCCCCGCGCAAGACCGCCGCGGCGCCCAAGCCAAAGAAGGCACTGACGCCCGAACAGCGGGCAAGGCAGTCGGCCAAGAGGAAGGGTTGGAGGCATGCCGCAGACGCGTGGGGTGAAGCCGTCACCGCTGCCGCCGTCGCCGCCGCCGCGCTGGAGGAGGTCACCAACGCCCGTGTCGCAGCGGCAATGAGGGAGGCGCTCTACATGCTAGGGTTAAACCCTAGCTAGCACAACCTCGTCAACGCCGCCGTTGCCGCAGCCAGCACTGGCTCATTGGCGTTCCCTCGGATGGTGCTGCCCGACTCACCCAGTGCGTCGGCTTGCACCCCGATGCCCGGCTTCCACATGTACCCGCAGGCATCCCACCTCTCCGGGGAGTGCTCGCCCAACATGAGTGTGGTGGCCCCTTCCACACCCGCGCCCGCGCCCATCGACCTCAATGCCACACCGGAGGCCGGTGGCTGGTCATCCGGAGGCGCGAGGAAACGCACGCGGCAGATGCCGGCCGGCGTGCTCCCGGACACCCGTAACCTGTTCGAGGGAATGCCGTCGGCCGTCGATGAGGACTACACAGGCAGAACCTCATCTTCGAGGGCGGTGCACCAGCCGCTGGCTACGATCCTGACGAGACACATAGCCAGGACGGCCGCGAGGCATTCACGTCGGCCACTAGCTATGATCCCGATTAGGCGGCCTTCATGCGTGATCAGGTCGGCATGGACCTAGACAGCTTGCCACTTAACCTCGAGTTTCTGGATGACTACGGGCAAGAGGAAGAGGATGGGTGCGACATCAAAGTGGAGCCTTTGTTCGAGGACGAGCTCACCAACGAAGTCGCTGGTCCGAAGCCGAAGCGCAAGACCAAGCGCACGAAGGCGTACACGGCGGCCGAGCAGAAGCTTCTTTGTGAGTGTTGGCGAGACATTGGACAAGACCCCAAGACAGGCGCCGAACAAAAGCATTCAACCTTTTGCATTCGTGTCCACCAGGAGTTTCATGAGCACAAGAAGTTTCCGCCTTACCAAATTGTGAGCACGCGCGGGTGGGTGTCCATTTCAAAGCGATGGAGGATGATCCAACAAGAGTGCAACAAGTTTTGTGCCACTCTTGAGAGTGTCAAGGCCCGCCCCGTGAGGGGCATCGGCATGCAAGACATGGTATGCTAGCAAGTTGCCCTCTTTTTTCAGCAAGTTCATGCTTGCGTGTTCATTTGCATACCATTTGCCAATATGCTTGCATGGAAACATTTTGTAGGCATTTCAAGCTGTGGAGGCATTCAAGGTCCAACACAATGGCAAGTGCTTAAACCTCTAACATTGCTTTCGGGTCATCAAGGACGAGGAGAAGTTCAAGGCGCAATATGCCACCATCAAGTTGCGTGGGAGGAAGCAAGCCGTGGATGAGGTTGGGGACGGCGAGCCGGCACGGACGCGGGGGAAGACCAACTCCAAGAAGGAGGACAAGCGGGATGCGGCATCCAACGCCTGATACGTCTCCAACATATCTACTTTTCCTAACGCTTTTCCTCGTGTTTTGGATGATTTGAATGAAACTAACCCCGGACTGGCGATGTTTTCAGCAGAACTACCATCGTGTTGTTTTCATGCAGAAATAAAAGTTCTCGGAATGGAATGGAACTTTGTGAGGATTTTTTATATCAATAATAAGAATTTCTGGAGCCAAGACCTGCCGGAGAGGGGCGCCTGGTGGGCACAACCCACCAGGGCACGCCCCCCTCTCCTGGCGTGCCCAGGTGGGTTGTCCCCACTTGGTGGCCCGCTGATCCTGAAACCGACGCTATAAAATCCTATTTTCGGAGAAAAAAATAAGGAAGAAAGAATTATCACGATCCATGAGACGGAGCCGCCACCAAGCCCTGTTCTTCCTCGGGAGGGCAGATCTAGAGTCTGTATGGGGCTCCGGAGAGGGGGATATCTGTTCTTCGTCATCACCAACCCTTCTTCATTGCCAATTCCATGATGCTCCCCACTGGGAGTGAGTAATTCCTTCATAGGCTTGCTGGTCGGTGAGGAGTTGGATGAGATTCATCATGTAATCGAGTTAGTTTTGTTAGGGTTTGATCCCTAGTATCCACTATGTTCCTAAATTGATGTTGCTATGACTTTGCTACGCTTAATGCTTGTCACTTTGGACCTGGGTGCCATGATTTCAGATCTGAACCGTTTATGTTATCACCATTATATTTATGTTCTAGATCCGATCTTGCAAGTTATAGTCACCTAATATGTGTTATGATCCGGCAACCCAGGAGTGACAACAACCGGGCCCACTCCCAGTGATGGCCGTAGTTTGAGGAGTTCATGTATTCACTATGTGTTAATGCTTTATTCCGGTTCTCTATTAAAAGGAGGCCTTAATATCCCTTAGTTTCCAATATGGACCGCGCTGCCATGGGAGGGTAGGACAAAAGATGTCATGCAAGTTCTTTTAATAAAGCAAGTATGACTATTTACGGAATACATGCCTACATTATATCGATGAAGTGGAGCTAGTGTCATATCGCCTGCTACCTCTTGAGCATGCATTGGTTTTCCCTTGGAGAGGAAAGGATGATGCAGAAAAGTAGCATAAGTATTTCTCTCAGTTTTGAGAACCAAGGTATCAATCCAGTAGGAGACTACACGCAAGTCCCGCGTACCTGCACAAACAAATAAGAACCTCGACGGATTCGAGCCCTTGCCGAGTGCGCCACACGGTCACGATGAGCATGACTTAGCTCCACCATCGGACAGTGTTCGGGAGATTGCACCGGCGACCGCTCCGACCCTCAAATCGGAGCCAATTGCGCCATCCAGTGACGGGTGGATAGACCCTGCTGCGGAGGCTGCAATCTCATCGGCGATCGAGCCGAGTATCGACCTTACCCTTCACGAGAGCCGTGCCGCCAAACTGTCGGATTCTTCCCCGGCCACAGACTTTGCATGCGCCCGTGCCCATTGAATCCGACTGGGCGCCGATCATGCAGTTCACCTCCGCGGATATCTTTCAGCACTCGCCCTTCGGCGACATACTGAACTCATTAAAGTCTCTCTCCTTGTCAGCAGAGTCCTGGCCGAACTATGTCCGGCAGGATTGGGATGCGGATGATGAAGAAATTCGCCACCCACCTACCACCCACTTAGTAGCCACTGTCGACGATTTGACCGACATGCTCGACTTCGACTCTGAAGACATCAATGGCATGGACGACAATGCAGGAGACGAACAGGAACCACTGCCCACAGGGCACTAGACACCCACTTCATCATATGACGTATACATGGTGGACGCACCCAAAGAAAACGACGATGAAGAACGGAAGGACGCAGAGAAGGGTTGTTCCCTCGAGAAGCAGTCAAAGCGGCGGCGTAAGTGCCGCTCCAAATCCCGCCTCGGCAGAAACAGCGATCATATAGACCCACAGATAGAGCAAGGTGAGCTAGCGGACGACAAACACGGCATTGAACCATCGTCCGACCACAGCAACACGGAGAATCAAACCGAACAACCCAACTCCGTCGAAGATAACAGTCCGGATGACATCAGACCGGACAGGCGCCCGGAGCAACAGAATACTCGTCAAAGGCTTGTTGCCACAGCGAGGAGTTTGAAAAAGCAGAAGCAAAGGCTCGGGGCTGCACAAGACACACACGTCAAGAAACAAAGGAGGAGGCCACGAGGTAGGGGGCGCGCCTGCCCCCCCCCCCCCAGGCGCGCCCTCCACCCTCGTGGGCCCCCTATTGCTCCACCGACGTACTCCTTCCTCCTATATATACCTACGTACCCCCAAACAATTAGAGATGGAGCCAAAACCCTAATTCCATCGTCGTAACTTTCTGTATCCACGAGATCCCATCTTGGGGCCTGTTCCGGAGCTCCGCCGAAGGGGGCATCCATCATGGAGGGCTTCTACATCAACACCATAGCCCCTCCGATGAAGTGTGAGTAGTTTACCTCAGACCTTCGGTTCCATAGTTATTAGCTAGATGGCTTCTTCTCTCTTTTTGGATCTCAATACAATGTTCTCCCCCTCTCTTGTGGAGATCTATTCGATGTAATCTTCTTTTTGCGGTGTGTTTGTTGAGATCGATGAATTGTGGGTTTATGATCAAGTCTATCTATGAACAATATTTGAATCTTCTCTGAATTCTTTTATGTATGATTGGTTATCTTTGCAAATCTCTTCTAATTATCAGTTTGGTTTGGCCTACTAGATTGATCTTTCTTGCAATGGGAGAAGTGCTTAGCTTTGGGTTCAATCTTGCGGTGTCCTTTCCTAGTGACAGTAGGGGCAGCAAGGCACGTATTGTATTGTTGCCATCGAGGATAACAAGATGAGGTTTTCATCATATTGCATGAGTTTATCCCTCTACATCATGTCATCTTGCTTAAGGCGTTACTCTGTTTTCATGAACTTAATACTCTAGATGCATGCTGGATAGCGGTCGATGAGTGGAGTAATAGTAGTAGATGCAGGCAGGAGTCGGTCTACTTGTCTCGGACGTGATGCCTATATACATGATCATACCTAGATATTCTCATAACTATGCTCAATTCTGTCAATTGCTCAACAGTAATTTGTTCATCCACCGTAAAATACTTATGCTCTTGAGAGAAGCCACTAGTGAAACCTATGGCCCCGGGGTCTATCTTCATCATATTAATCTTCCAATACTTAGTTATTTCCTTTGCTTTTTACTTTGCTTTTATTTTACTTTGCATATTTATCACAAAAATACCAAAAATATTATCTTATCATATCTATCAGATCTCACTCTCGTAAGTGACCGTGAAGGGATTGACAACCCCTTATCGCGTTGGTTGCGAGGAGTTATTTACTTTGTGCGGGTACGAGGGACTCGCGCGTAGCGTCCTACTAGATTGATACCTTGGTTCTCAAAAACTGAGGGAAATACTTACGCTACTTTGTTGCATCATCCTTTCCTCTTCAAGGAAATCCAACGCAGTGCTCAAGAGGTAGCAGGGCGTGCCCTCCTGCCTCGTGGCCTCCTCGCTTCTTTCTTGACGTCCACTCTAAGTCCCCTAGATCACGTTTGTTCCAAAAATAACTCTCCCGAAGGTTTCATTCTGTTTAGATTCTGTTTGATATTCCTTTTCTACGAAACATTGAAATAGGCAAAAAACAGCAATTTGCATTGGGCCTTTGGTTAGTAGGTTAGTCCCAAAAATAATATAAAAGTGTATAAAAAAGCCCATTAAACATCCAAAACAGATAATATAATAGCATGGAACAATCAAAAATTGTAGATACGTTGGAGAAGTATCAAGCATCCCCAAGCTTAATTCCTGCTCATCCTCGAGTAGGTAAATGATAAAAACAGAATTTTTGATGTGTAATGCTACCTAGCATAATTCTCAATGTAATTTTCTTTATTGCGGCATGAATGTTCAGATCCGAAAGATTCAAGTTAAAAGTTTAATATTGACATAAAAATAATAATACTTCAAGCATACTAACAAAGCAATCATGTCTTCTCAAAATAACATGGCCAAAGAAAGTTATCCCTACAAAATCATATAGTCTGTCTATGCTCTATCTTCATCACACAAAGTATTTAATCATGCACAACCACGATGGCAAGCCAAGAAATTGTTTCATACTTTTGATGTTCTCAAACCTTTTCAATCCTCACGCAATATATGACCGTGAGCCATGGACATAGCACTATAGGTGGAATAGAATAGTGGTTGTGGAGAAGACAAAAAGGAGAAGATAGTCTCACATCAACTAGGCGTATCAACGGGCAATGGAGATTCCCATCAATAGATATCAATGAGAGTGAGTAGGAATTGCCATGCAATAGATGCACTAGAGCTATAAGTGTATGAAAGCTCAACAAAAGAAACTAAGTGGGTGTGCATACAACTCGCTTGCTCACGAAGACCTAGGGCATTTTGAGGAAGCCCATCATTGGAATATACAAGCCAAGTTCTATAATGAAAGATTCCCACTAGTATATGAAAGTGAAAACATAAGAGACTCTCTATCATGAAGATTATGGTGCTACTTTGAAGCACAAGTGTGGTAAAAGGATAGAAACATTGTCCCTTCTCTCTTTTTCTCTCATTTTTTTTGTTCGGGCCTTTTCTCTCTTTTTTATGGCATCTTTTTATTTTTTTTATTTTTCATCCGGAGTCTCATCCCAACTTGTGGGGGAATCATAGTCTCCATCATCCTTTCCTCACTTGGGACAATGCTATAATAATGATGATCATCACACTTTTCTTTACTTACAACTCAAAAATTACAACTCGGTACTAGAACAAAATATGACTCTATGTGAATGCCTCCAGCGGTGTACCGAGATGTGCAATGAATCAAGAGTGACATGTATAAAAGAATTATAAAGGTGGATTTTCCACAAATACGATGTCAACTACATGATCATGCAAAGCAATATGACAATGATGTAACATGTCATAACAAACAGAACGGTGCTAAGTTGCATGGCAATATATCTCGGAATGGCTATGGAAATGCCATAATAGGTAGGTATGGTGGCTGTTTTGAGGAAGGTATATGGTTGGTTTATGGTACCGGCGAAAGTTGCGCGGAACTAGAGAGGCTAGCAATGGTGGAAGGGTGAGTGCGTATAATCCATGGACTCGGCATTAGTCATAAAGAACTCACATACTTATTGCAAAAATCTATTAGTTATCGAAACAAAGTACTACGTGCATGCTCCTAGGGGGATATATTGGTAGGAAAAGACCATCGCTCGTCCCCGACCGGCACTCATAAGGAAGACAATCAATAAATAAATCATGCTCCGACTTCATCACATAACGGTTCACCATACATGCATGCTACGGGAATCACAAACTTTAGAACAAGTATTTCTCAAATTCACAACAACTCAACTATAATGACTCTAATATCACCATATTCATATCTCAAAACAATCATAAAGAATCAAACTTCTCATAGCATTCGATGCATTTTATATGATAGTTTTTCTTATACATATCTTGAATACTCATCACTTTTAGGACTAAGATTTGAACCAAAGCAAATTACCATGTTGTTCTAAAAGACTCTCAAAATAATATAAGTGAAGCATGAGAGATCAATAATTTCTATAAAATAAAACCACCACCGTGCTCTAAAAGATATAAGTGAAGCACTAGAGCAAAACTATCTAGCTCAAAAGATATAAGTGAAGCACATAGAGTATTATAATAAATTCCGATTCATGTGTGTCTCTCCCAAAAGGTGTGTATAGAAAGGATTATTGTGGTAAACTAAAAAGCAGAGACTCAAATCATACAAGACGCTCCAAGAAAAACACATATCATGTGGTGAATAAAAATGTAGCCTCAAGTAAAGTTACCGATAGACGAAGACGAAAGAGGGGATGCCTTCCGGGGCATCCCCAAGCTTAGGCTTTTGGTTGTCCTTGAATTTTACGTTGGGGTGCCTTTGGCATCCCGAGATTAGGATCTTGCCACTCCTTATTCCAAAATCCATCAAATCTTTACCCAAAACTTGAAAACTTCACAACACAAAACTCAACAGAAAATCTCATGTGCTCCGTTAGTATAAGAAAACAAACCACCACTTCAAGGTACTGTAATGAACTCATTCTTTATTTATATCGGTGTTATACCTACTGTATTCCAACTTCTCTATGGTTCATACCCCCCCCCCCCGATACTAGCCATAGATTCATCAAAATAAGCAAACAACACACGAAAAACAGAATCTGTCAAAAACAGAACAATTTGTAGTAGTCTGTAGATTTCGAATACTTCTGTAACTCCAAAAATTCAGAAATAAATTGGTGGACGTGAGTAATTTTTCTATTAATCATCTTCAAAAATAAACAACCTAATCACACTCTCCAGTAAAAAATGGCAGCAAATCTCGTGAGCGCTAAAGTTTCTGTTTTTTACAGCAAGATCGCAAAGACTTCCCCCAACTCTTCCCAAAGGTTCTACTTGGCACAAACACTAATTAAAACACAAAAACACAATCATAACAGAGGCTAGATGAATTATTTATTACCAAATAGGAACAGAAATAAAATTGGGTTGCCTCCCAATAAGCGCTATCGTTTAACGCCCCTAGCTAGGCATAAAAGCGAGAATAGATCTAGGTATTGTCATCTTTGGTATGCAATCCATAAGTGGCTCTCATAATAGATTCATAACGTAATTTAATTTTATTTCTAGGAAAGTGTTCCATGCCTTTCCTTAGTGGAAACTGTAATATAATATTTCCTTCTTTCATATCAATAATTGCACCAATCGTTCTAAGGAAAGGTCTACCAAGAATGATAGGACATGTAGGATTGCAATCTATATCGAGAACAATGAAATCTACGGGCACATAATTCCTATTTGCAACAATAAGAACATCATTAATCCTTCCCATAGGTTTATTAATGGTGGAATCCGCAAGATGCAAATTTAAAGAACAATCATCAAATTCGCGGAAACCTAACACATCACACAATGTTTTTGGAATCGCGGAAACACTAGCACCCAAATCACATAAAGCATAACACTCATGATCTTTAATCTTAATTTTAATAGTAGGTTCCCACTCATCATAAACTTTTCTAGGGATAGAAACTTCCAACTCAAGTTTTTCTTCATAAGATTGCATTAAAGTATCAATGATATGTTTAGTAAAAGCTTTATTTTGGCTATAAGCATGAGGAGAATTTAACACGGATTGCAACAAGGAAATACAATCTATTAAAGAACAATTATCATAATTAAATTCCTTGAAATCCAAAATAGTGGGTTCATTGCCATGTAAAGTTTTGACCTCTTCAATCCCACTTTTACCAATTTTTGCATCAAGATCTAAAAACTCTGAATCATTGGGACGCCTCTTAACTAAAGTTGACTCATCTCTAGTCCCATCATTCTCAAGATTCATATTGCAAAATGGATATTTAATAGGAGACACATCAATCACTTTTAGATCTTCATCATTATTATCATGAAAACTAGAAGAACGCGCTTTCATAAAGCAATCTTTTTTAGCACGCATCCTAGCGGTTCTTTCTTTGCACTCATCAATGGAAATTCTCATGGCTTTGAGAGACTCATTGATATCATGCTTAGGTGGAATAGATCTAAGTTTCAAAGAATCAACATCAAGAGAAATTCTATCCACGTTCCTAGCCAACTCATCAAACTTTGGCAATGTTTCTTCAATCAAAGCATTGAAATTATTTTGCGAACTAATAAATTATTTAACACTATTCTCAAAATCAGAGGGCATCTTATTAAAATTTCCATAAGAACTATTGTAGTAATTACCATAATTATTAGAGGAATTACTAGGAAACGGCCTAGGATTAAAGTTTCCTCTATACGCGTTGTTACCAAAATTGTTCCTACCAACAAAATTCACATCCATAGATTCATTATTATTCTCAATCAAAGTAGACAAAGGCACATCATTAGGATCAATAGGAGCACTCTTATTAGCAAACAATTTCATATTTCATCCATCTTTCTACTCAAAACATTAATCTCTTCTATCGCATGAACTTTTTTACCAGTAGATCTTTCGGTGTGCCATTGAGAATAATTAACCATAATATTATCTAGGAGTTTAGTAGCTTATCCTAAAGTGATATCCATAAAAGTGCCTCCCGCGGCCGAATCTAAAAGATTTCTAGAAGAAAATTTCAATCCGGCATAAAAAATTTGTATAATCATCCATAAATTCAAACCATGAGTAGGGAAATTACGAATCATTAATTTCATCCTCTCCCAAGCTTGTGCAACATGCTCATGATCAAGTTGATTAAGATTCATAATATCATTTCTAAGAGAGATGATCTTAGCAGGAGGAAAATACTTAGACATAAAAGCATCTTTGCACTTATTCCATGAATCAATACTATTTTTAGGCAAAGAAGAGAACCAAGTTTTAGCACGATCTCTAAGCGAAAACGGGAATAGCTTCAATTTAACAATATCATTATCCGCGTCTTTCTTCTTCTGCATATCACACAAATCAACAAAGTTGCTTAGATGGATAGAGGCATCTTCACTAGGAAGGCCAGATAATTGATCTTTCATGACAAGATTCAGCAAAGCAGCATTAATTTCACAAGATTCAGCATCTGTAAGAGGAGCAATCGGAGTGCTAAGAAAATCATTGTTGTTGGTATTGGAGAAGTCACACAATTTAGCATTGTTTTGAGCCATCATGACAAACAATCAATCTAACACACAGGCACACAAGAAGCAAGCGAAAGAAGGCAAACGGAAAAACGGCAAATCGGAAAAGAGGTGAATAAAACAGCAGGGGTGAAGTGAGGGGGAGGAAAACGAGAGGCAAATGGCAAATAATGTAATGCGAGGGATAAGAGTTTGTGATGGGTACTTGGTATGTCTTGACTTGTGCATGGATCTCCCCGGCAACGGCGCCAGAAATCGCACGTTGGCGACAGATCGAATCTTGACTTGACTTGGTGTAAGCCTCCCCGGCAACGGCGCCAGCAATCCTTCTTGCTGCCTCTTGAGGATGCATTGGTTTTCCCTTGAAGAGGAAAGGATGTTGCAGCAAAGTAGCATAAGTATTTCCCTCAGTTTTGAGAACAAAGGTATCAATCCAGTAGGAGACTACATGCAAGTCCCTCGTACCTGCACAAACAAATAAGAACCACGCAACCAACGCAATAAAGGGGTTGTCAGTCCCTTCACAGCCACTTGCAAAAGTGAGATCTGATCAAGATAATAAGATAAATATTTTTGGTATTTTTGTTGTATAGATTGAGAAGTAAAGATTGCAAAATAAACGGCGACAGAAATAACTAGTTGTTGGGAGAATAATATAATGGAAGATAGACCCGGGGGCCATATGTTTCACTAGTGGCTTCTCTCAAGATAGCATAATCTATGGTGGGTGAACAAATTACTGTCAAGCAATTGATAGAAAAGTGAATAATTATGAGAATATCTAGGCATGATCATGTATATAGGCATCATGTCCGCGACAAGTAGACCGAAACGATTCTGCATCTACTACTATTACTCCACACATCGACCGCTATCCAGCATGCATCTAGAGTATTAAGTTCATAAGAACAGAGTAACGCATTAGGCAAGATGACATGATGTAGAGGGATAAACTCAAGCAATATGATATAAACCCCATCTTTTTATCCTCGATGGCAACAATACAATACATGCCTTGCTGCCCCTACTGTCACTGGGAAAGGACACCGCAAGATTGAACCCAAAGCTAAGCACTTCTCCCATTGCAAGAAAGATCAATCTAGTAGGCCAAACCAAACTGGTAATTTGAAGAGACTTGCAAAGATATTTAAATCATGCATAAAAGAATTCGGAGAAGAATCAATATTGTTCATAGATAATCTTGATCATAAACCCACAATTAATCGGATCTCGACAAACACACCGCAAAAAAAATACATCGAATAGATCTCCAAGAGAATCGACGAGAACTTTGTATTGAGATCCAAAGAGAGAGAAGAAGCCATCTAGCTAATAACTATGGACCCGAAGGTATGTGGTAAAATACTCACACATCATCGAAGAGGCCATGAAGTTGATGTAGAATCCCTCCGTGATCGATTCCCCCTCTGGTGGAGCACCGGAAAAGGCCCCAAGATGGGATCTCACGGGTACAGAAGGTTGCGGCGGTGGAAATAGGGTTTCGTGGTGCTCCTGGATGTTTTCAGGGTATATGGATATATATATAGGAGGAAGAAGTAGGTCAGTGGAGCTGCGAGGGGCCCACGAGGGTGGGGGTGTGCCCACCCCCTGGGGCGCGCCCTCCTGCCTCGTCGCCTCCTTGCTTCTTTCTTGACGTCCACTCCAAGTCCCCTGGATGACGTTTGTTCCAAAAATAACTCTCCCGAAGGATTCATTCTGTTTGGATTCCGTTTGATAATCCTTTTCTATGAAACACTAAAATAGGCAAAAAAACAGCAATTTGCACTAGGCCTTTGGTTAGTAGGTTAGTCCCAAAAATAATATAAAAGTGTATAACAAAGCCCATTGAAAATCCAAACCAGATAATATAATAGCATGGAACAATCAAAAATTACAGATACGTTGGAGATGTATCATCGCCCTAGGTTATAGCTGTCACATGATGAATATCGTCCAACAAGTCACCGATCCAATGCCTACGAATTTATCCTATATTGTTTCTGCTAAGTTACTACTGATATCATCATTGTTACACTTGCTACAAAATTACTGCTATCACTGTTATTGTTACCGTTGATATTGTCACTACTATCAAAACTATCATATTACTGTGCTACTGATCACTTTGCTCCAGATAATTAATCTCCAGGTGTGGTTGAATTAACAACTCAGCTGCTAATACCTTCAAATATTCTTTGGCTCCCCTTGTGTCGAATCTATAAATTTGGGTTGAATACTCTACCCTCAAAAACTTTGCGATCCCCTATACTTGTGAGTTATCGAGACCCTTTTCTGGCGTTGTTGCCGGGGAGCATAGCTATATTTGTTGAGCCACTTGTGATTATTATCATATTATCACTATGAAGAATCTGAAGGATCCTAAGACTAAGATATTTCCCTCAAGGACGAGGGGAGGTAAGGAACTGCCATCCAGTTCTGCTTTAGATTTGCCTTCTGTTATGAGTAAACTTGCAACACCACCACATGCTATTAATTCTGATATGTTGCAAGTTATTGATGATGCTACTTCTACTATGAATGATGCTTATGATGATGCTAGTACCTTGCTTGATAATGATGAGGTGCCACTTGGTGAATTTCTTGATAAACAAATTGCTAGACTTATACAACATGATGTTGAATCTGATGATGAGCTTGAAACTGAAACTCCTGAAACACCTGCTAGAACTAGCCTTCCTAGATATGAATTGCCTAAGGTACCAGAAGGTTATGTTATGAGTGAAGAAACAACTAGAGATATTCTTGCTTGCAACGATAGAGATGATCTAGAGAAATTATTACACAAGTATAAAGAAAAATCTCTGAATGCTAGACTGAAATTTGATCCTAAGTTTGCTACTTCACCTATATTTATTGATGATAAGGATTATGAATTCTCTGTCGACCCAAAGTTGATTACTTTGGTTGAATCTGATCCTTTCCATGGTTATGAAACTGAAACTGTTGTGGCACATCTCACTAAGTTGAATGATATAGCCACCATTTTTACTCATGATGAGAAAACTCACTATTACTTTATTCTCAAATTATTTCCTTTCTCATTAAAAGGTGATGCTAAGGCTTGGTACAATACTCTTGCTCCCGGTTGTGTGTGTAGTCCCTGGGATATGATTTATTACTTCTCTGAAAAATATTTTCCTGCTCATAAGAAACAAGCTACCTTACAGGAAATATTTAACTTTGTGCAAACTAAAGAAGAGAGTCTCCCACAAGCTTGCGGGAGGCTTTGCCAGTTACTTAATGCTTTGCCTGATCATCCTCTTAAGAAAAATGAAATACTTGATATCTTCTATAATGCACTAACCAATGCTTCTAGGGATTTCCTAGATAGTTGTGTTGGTTGTGTTTTCAGGGAACAAACTATTGGACAAGCTGAAGAATTATTGAACAATATATTGAGAAATTATGATGATTGGACTATTCCTGAACCACTGCCTGAATCCACTCTGAAGAAGAGGGGTATATTATATCTCAGTCCCGAAGATATGAAAGAGGCAAAGAAATCTATGAAGGAAAAAGGTATTAAAGCTGAGGATGTTAAAAATTACCTCCTATTAAAGAAATACATGGGCTTAACAACACACCACTTCCTAAGGTGGTAGAGGTAAATTATCTTATGAAGTTAAATGATAATGATAATCCTCACAATATGCACCCTACTCAATGCCTTTATGAGTTTGAAAACTACATTAGAAAACAATATCACTTCAATGCAAATGTTATGAAACAATTGAAATATAATTCTGATATGATTGCTCGCTTGAGTGAATTGTTATTTAGAATCTCAAATGATGTTAGAGGTGTTGGAAAACATGCTTCTATGGTTCAAACTCAATTAGAACAAGTTGCTAAATCTCAAAGAGAATTGCCTCATGAAATGAATCATAATATAAATGACTTTGCTGTTAGAGTTGCGACTAGAGGAGGTAAAATGACTCAGGAACCACTTTATCCTGAGAGACACCCAAAAATAATTGAACAAGATTCACAAACAATTAACACTAGTGCACCTAGTCCTTCTAGAAATAAAAACAAGAAGAAAAATGATAGGACTTTGCATACTTCTAGTGAACCTGAAATAGAAAAACCTCCTTCTAATGATAATGAAGTTTCTATCTCTGATGCTGAAACTCAACCTGGCAATGAACATCCACCTAGTGATAATGAAAAAGATAATTATGAGGTTCATGAAGACTCTCAACCAAATGAAAAAGAACCAAATAATGATGTTGAGATAAAACCACCTGTTGATGTTGATAACCCACAACCTAAGAATAAAAGGTATGATAAAAGAGACGTTGTTGCTAGAAAACACGGTAAAGAAAGAGAACCGTGGGTTCAAAAATCTATGCCTTTTCCACCCAAGTCAACTAAAAAGAAATATGATGAAGAATTTGAACGCTTTGCTGAAATGCTGAGGCCAGTCTTTTTGCGTACTCGCTTGACTGATATCTTGAAAAATGCCTCCTTATGCAAAGTATATGAAAGACATCATCACAAATAAGAGAAAAATACTGGAAGCTGAAATCTCCACTATGCTTGCTAATTATACTTTTAAAGATGGAGTACCTAAAAAACTTGGAGATCCGAGAATACCAACTATACCTTGCTCTATCAAAAAGAATTATGTGAAAACTGCTTTGTGTGATTTAGGAGCTGGTGTTAGTGTTATGCCTTTTCTCTATATGAAAGACTTGATTTGAATAAACTCACACCTACTAAAATATATTTGCAAATGGCTGATAAATCAATTGCCATACCTATCGGTATCTATGAGGATGTGCCCGTTGCTGTTGCTAATGTTACTATCTTGACTGACTTTGTTATACTTGAGATGCCCGAGGAAGACAACATGTCGATTATCCTTGGTATACCCTTCTTGAACACTACAGGAGCTGTTATTGATTGCAATAAAAGCAAGGTCACTTTTCATATTAATGGTAATGAGCATACGGTGCACTTTTCGAAGAAACAATTCCAAGTGACTGGTATTAATGTTATTGAAAAATCTCTGACAAACACTATTAGATGTTATCAGATACCTTTACCTACTATCAAAAAGTAATATGAAATGCTTATTGTTGGGGAAATGCATATCCCCATTAAGGTAACTTAGTGGTTTACCAAAGTTCTTCGGTTTCATGCTAATCGAAAGTGGTTGTTAATAAGACTTGATCAACCTTATTAATGGATCATTTTTGAGCGGTATCGAGTTGATGAATTTAGTAAGCACTACCTTCTGTCCTCACTTTTTGTTTTCTGTTTTTATTAGTTAAATAAAATAAAATGCCATGTTTTGTCTGTTTTCTGAATTTCCCGTGCAATAAAAAATGACCAAAAAATAAAAGTTCTCAGATTGCCCTGAAAATTCTACACGATTTTTTCTGGATATTTAAGAATTTCTGGTGCAAATAATATGAGAGGGAGGTGCACCAGGTGGGCACAACCCACCTAGGCGCACCAGGACCCCAGGCAAGCCCTGGTGGGTTGTGGTCCCCACATGGACCCCCTCACTTACCTCTTCATCCCACATCATCACTTACCTCCAGAAAAAAAATCTCCATTGCTCTCTCTCCCGAGTTCTTGCTCTCAAACCCGCGAATTTCGATCTTTTTGCTCGAAGCTCCGTTTCTGAAACTGTTTCGGGGGATTGTTGCTTGGTATGTGACTCCATCGTTTGTCCAATTAGTTTTTGTTTTAGTGGTTTATATTTTGAATAATTAGCTACTCTTGGTGCTGTTGTAGATGTGCTTGCATGTTAAATTGTAGAGTTCTAAGTAGTTTGAATGCTTGTTATAGCCTCTATGCATCCCTATGAGTAGTTGCTATCAATTTTATAAAGTTTTGTTGACAAATTTTTGTTACCCCAAAATTTTTATTTTCAGAAAATTGTACGCGGACATGAATATCTTCAGGAAGTTTGGCTCGAAGAAGAACTCCAAGGGTGTTATTGGGGAGTCTTCTGACAGTGATCTCCACCCTCGAAGGTTGGCGGAGGTACGGCCATGCAAATGGCCGCACACCCCGTTCCTGAAAGAGGCGGGAATCCTTCAGGAGTTCACACAATATGTTGTGAATGCTGGCCTCACCGACTTCATCGCAGATGAGAGTGACCAGCACCAAATCCTCACAAACATCTTTGTTCATAGTTTTACATTCCTGCCTAGAAATAATCCTCCTGAAGTAAGCCTTGATTTATATGCTGAAAACCACCAGATACCACTTACTGAATTTTGTGACATATGCATGATCCCTTCTGATGGGAGCTTAGCAGAGCCTAGGCCGGCTGGGTTTGAGGACTTTTATCGCACTTTGACAGTGGGAGATGAGAGAGGGGTGTCAACCACTACGGCTGCTAGCATACACCTTCTTGCCATACATTATTTTGCTTTATTTGTTGCTAAGTGCTTTCTTGCTAGAAAGAAAGTAGGTGCGCTCAGCGCACCATACTTCGTTGTTTTACGCCGAGCACTAGAGGGCGACAACACCCATAGCTTGGGAGCTATTGTGGCTCGTCGCCTCCATCTTAATAAATCCCAGGGTGAAATACATGGTGGGATTTTTGCTACTCTTTTGGCGGCTCACTTCGAGGTTGAGATATGCCCTCATGATTACCCTCTGACCAAAGTTTACCTAGACCGGGCAGCTATGGAACACCATCATTTCCTTGCACGAGATTATCCTAATATTCTGATTCCTTATAACTTGGTTTTTAGCGTTAAAATTCGTGATATTATTCCACTGCCTGCACCTACTTTTTTTGATTCTGCTGCCAGGGGCGAATATAGGATCATGCATGCCGACATCATCGCCTACCGGAATGCTCAGGCTGCTGCGGAAGTGGCACAGGAGAAGCCTCAGCAGTGGGATGAGTGGATGCCCGCTCCTCAGCACCCCTACTACCTTCCATGCTACTGATCGACTACCAAGTTAGGCCAAAAGCCTAAGCTTGGGGGAGTACGTGTTTCCCATCGACTTTACATACATGTCCACATATTTCATTAGTCGGTGTTCACACTTTTCATTGTATCATCCATGCCTATATTTATTTTTCTTGCTTTCTTCTTGTGTGTTTGAAAAGCTTTAAGAAAAACCAAAAAATTAGTTGTAGCCAGTTTACTTTCTATGCATACTTAGTAGTCATATTAAAAAGAAAACCCAAAAAGATTTCCTTGTTCTTCTTTTGCTTGTTGGGAGCTTTCCCGTGTAAATAGCTTTTCTCGTTTTTGCTTTTTCCTTTTATTTGCTCATTCAAGAAAACCAAAAACTCCAAAAATAATTCAATGTGTTTCCCTGAATTTCTTTTCTTTTTATTTGAGTTGTACCGAGGAGAATACCACGATGAAAATATTGAGTGGCTCTCATATGAATAATTGTTGAACTAATAAAGAGCACATTTTACCTTGTCTTCTCCTATTGAATAAAATGTTTGTAGATTCCAGCTTAGCCCACGGCACTCTTCCACTATTATAATTTCCATATCATTCGGTCGTGCAAGTGAAAGGCAATAATGACAATATTTGATGAACTGGCCGTGGCATAGAGAAACTGGTATGAACTCGACTTGTTCTTTTTGTATAAATATGTTTAACCTAGTATCCATGCTTCAGCCCATTATGATTAAACATGTTTGCAATGATAATTAGAGATTATAGTTTCTCATGCCATGCATAAGTAGCTGGGAGTTGATAATGATTTATCTGGGATTTCAACATCGTGTTAAAATAATTGTGATGTACTATGATGATATGGTATCCTCCTCTAAATGTTCAAGTTGCTTGACTTGGCACATGTTCATGCATATAGTTGGATCAAAACCAACATAGCCTCTATGATATTTATGTTCATGGTGTTCATATCTTACTCATGCTAGTGTCCAATGTTGCTTTTGCATAATGCATGGTTATGATCGTTGTTGCTCTCTAGCATGGCCGCTTCTCAATCTAATTGCTAGCCTTCACCTGTACTAAGTGGGAATTCTGCTTGTACATCAAAAACCTTGAACCCAAAATTATTCCAGATGAGTCCACCATATCTACCTATATGCGGTATTACCCTGCCGTCCTAAGTAAATTTGCATGTGCCACCTCTAAAATCTTTTAAAAAAGTAACCGTTTTGTGTGCCTGGATCGTTTATGGAATGACAGGAGGTGGTCGATATCTTCCATGCTAAGCAGGTTATTCTCAGGTCGAGTGTTTATTCACTTGCCATCGCACGAGAAAAGGGCGGTAATAGGGATGCCCAGTCCCAAACTGCAAAATACAAAAAGAGTTAATCGCTCGAATAATCAAACAAAAACTCCCAATGAAGTCAAAACATTTACTTTTTATTGCTTGGGAACCGCCACTAGCTTGTTTAGCATGGGAGATATTGATAACTGATGGTTGTGAAGTAGATGAGAAGGGTGCATGTCTCAAATTATCATTTACCTATGTTTTAAAAATTGAGCTCTGGCACCTCTGCAAATAACTGCTTCCCTCTGTGAAGGGATTATCTATTTACTTTTATGTTGTGTCATCACCTTCTAAAACAAGCGCCAGAAACTGAGAGAGCACAGTTGTCATGATTTATGCATTGTTGGTAGCTAATGTTGGGTGCATCATAACTGGATCTTTTTTGCCATGAATTACAATGTTTAGTCGCTGCTTGAACTTTGGAGGTGCTTTGCATTTATGTTTTGCGCTCTCAGAAAGGGCTAGCGAGATACCACTATTGTCATATTATATCATGGTTGTTTTGACAATGTGTTGGCGTTTGAGATGCCTTATTATTGCTCGCTAGCTGATTATGCCATTGATATGAGTCATTATAATCTTTAAGAGTTATTGTCGGCATGATTAGTTATAATGCGGCTGAAAACCTGGGTGTTGTTTAAGCTTATTTATGCAAACAAGAGCAAAAGAGTTCGTAAAAGTTTTTCTTTTGCACTTTCAGTTTATCAACTGAATTGCTTGAGGACAAGCAAAGGTTTAAGCTTGGGGGAGTTGATACGTCTCCAATGTATCTACTTTTCCTAATGCTTTTCCTCTTGTTTTGGACTCTAATTTGCATGATTTGAATGAAACTAACCCCGGACTGACACTATTTTCAGTAGAACTACCATGGTGTTGTTTTTGTGCGGAAATAAAAGTTCTCAGAATGGAACGGAACTTTGCGAGGATTTTTTATCTCAATAATAAGAATTTCTGGAGCCAAGACTTGCCGGAGAGGGGCACCTGGGTGGGCACAACCCACCAGGGCGCGCCCCCTCTCCTGGCGCGCCCAGGTGGGTTGTCCCCACCTGGTGGCCCTGCTGACCCTGAAACCGACGGTATAAAATCCTATTTTCAGAGAAAAAATAAGGGAGAAAGAATTATTGCGATCCACAAGACGGAGCCGCCGCCAAGCCCTGTTCTTCCTCGGGAGGGCAGATCTGGAGTCCGTTTGGGGCTCCAGAGAGGGGGATATTCGTTCTTCGTCATCACCAACCCTTCTCCATCGCCAATTCCATGATGCTCCCCACTGGGAGTGAGTAATTCCTTCATAGGCTCACTGGTCGGTGAGGAGTTGAATGATATTCATCATGTAATCGAGTTAGTTTTGTTAGGGTTTGATCCCTAGTATCCACTATGTTCCTAAATTGATGTTGCTATGACTTTGCTATGCTTAATGCTTGTCACTTTGGGCCCGGGTGCCATGATTTCAGATCTGAACTGTTTATGTTATCACCATTATATTTGTGTTCTAGATCCGATCTTGCAAGTTATAGTCACCTACTACGTGTTATGATCCGGCAACCCCGGAGTGACAAAAATCGGGCCCACTCCCGGTGATGACTATAGTTTGAGGAGTTCATGCATTCACTATGTGTTAATGCTTTGTTCCGGTTCTCTATTAAAAGGAGGCCTTAATATCCCTTAGTTTCCTATATATGGACCCCGCTGCCACGGGAGGGTAGGGCAAAAGATGGCATGCAAGTTCTTTTAATAAAGCACGTATGACTATTTACGGAATACATGCCTACATTATATCGATGAACTGGTGCTAATGTCGTACCTCCCTAGGTTATAACTGTCACATGATGAATATCATCCAACAAGTCACCGATCCAATGCCTACAAATTTATCCTATATTGTTTCTGCTAAGTTACTACTGCTATCATCACTGTTACACTTGCTACAAAATTACTGATATCACTGTTACTGTTACCGTTGCTACTGTCACTACTATCAAAACTATCATATTAGTGTGCTACTGATCACTTTGCTGCAGATAATTAATCTTCAGGTGTGGTTGAATTGAAAACTCAGCTGCTAATACCTTCAAATATTCTTTGGCTCTCCTTGTGTCGAATCTATAAATTTGGGTTGAATACTCTACCCTCAAAAACTGTTGCAGTCCCCTATACTTATGGGTTATCAATGCCTTAATCGCAAGCGTGGAGGGCATGATGAACAAGGACTCAAGGGATGAGGAGCGCCAATGTTTCAAAGAAGAGAAAATGAACGCCTTCATGGAGATCCAAAGGAGGAGGCTTAAGATGGATGCGGAGAAGCAAGCCAAGATGCTTGAGCTGGAGGCGGAGAAGCAAGCCAAGATGCTAGAGATCGAGGCTGCCAACGCCAAGACCAAGGCGAAAGAAGTGGCTCTTGCGAGCATGATGACCGGGGTGGAGATCATGAAGGTGGATCTCAACACAGTGTCGCCAAGGAAGAGGCCATGGTTCGAGAAGATGCAGGCCGACATGCTCAAGTTCACCGACGAGTGATCTCATGGCCGCGAGCGCCTTCCTTTTTTGGATGTCGGCTTGTGTGCTGGCATGACCACGGGGCCGCGATGGCGTGGTCGAACTCAAGTCCCACCCCTTTTCTTGTGCTCGCATGTGTGCCGGCCGCTGGCGAGTGCGCCAGCGCAAACTGTGTGATGATATTTTTTGAAGCCGACAATGTATGCCGGCGCTGGCATAGTGTCGGCGTGAGACATGGCCGCTGGCATGATCTATGCGCCGTGGGCCTTTTTTGAGAAATGAGTGCGGACATGAAAATAGGTTGGCGCATTGGGCGGGCGGCCGATCCAAATGCAAAATAGGGCAAACACCGGGAGGGCGGCCGATTCAAACAGACAAAAACAGACAAATGCACCGTCCGTTCGGATCGGCCCGTTGAAGTTGCTCTAAGACATCATCCTTGATGGTAACCCAGAACGTCTAAAAAAACGTGTTGAGTATCGTGATTATTAGGAAAGCTAGGATACTATCTTGCCTTGTACTCCAAGATGTTCATCTACTCCTATATATATATATATATATATATATATATATATATATATATATATATATATATATATATATATGCCCACGAGGCTCAAGCAATACAACGAACAACTATTTCACCAATCCTCTCTCTCTCCCTTTTAACATGGTATCAGTTTCCGAGTTCTAAACCCTAGCCGCCGCCGCTTCCACACCCGCGCGCCGCCCCGGGGCGGTCGGCCTCCATGACCGCCGTCGGGGGTCGCGCAGCCCGTACCTAGGGTTCGTCCACCGGTCGTGTTGACCGGCTGCCCTAGAGAGTCTTTTCCCAACACTTTGCTCCGGATTTTTTCACTCTCTCGCCAGTCATTTTGATCGGTGTTTTTCTTTTTGGTTTTCCGATCTATGCTTGATCGGTTTGCGTCGCCCGCCACCGCCGTCGACCACCGTGCGCCTCTACTCTGACACCGGCACGACCGGCCGGCCTTTTCACCGACCCGGTGGCCCGGCACGACAGGCAGCCCCTAACAGCCGTTGTCCGTACATCTGCCCGCCCGTCGCCCCGACCTGGCGGCCTTGCGCGACAGGCGGCCCCTCACGGTCGTCGTCCGCGCATCGGCCCGCTCGTCGACCTACGCCGGCCATCACCGCCCTGTCCCCGAGTTCAGTGCGCCGTCCACCGATCGAGCAACGGGCTGCCGCTGCGTCGCCCCCATCAGGCCACAGCGCCGCCGCCCCGTGGTTCTTCCCGTGGCTGCACCGATCCGCCCCGTAGCTGCGTCGCCCCTTCGGGCCATAGCATCGCGGCACGTGGTCCCCGCTGCCGCCCTGAGGCTGTTCCCATGGTTGCACCACATCCCGCGCTGCCACTGCGTCGCCCCTTCGGGCCGTAGTGCCACGGCCCGCAGTCAACCGCCGCACTGAAGTCGTCCGCTCCAGGCCGTCCCTGATGCTGCACCGACCCTCGCGCTGCCGCTGCGTCGCCCCGTCGGGCCGCAGCGAGCGTGGCACGCGATCCCTGCAACCGCCCTAAGGTCTTCCCCGCCGTTTCCCCGACCACCGCGCCGCCTCCCTTGGCGCAGGAACGTCACCGTCCACGCCGGTCTTTGTCACGATGTCGGGTTCATTATCGCCTACTTCAAGCACCGCTGCCGCAATCCTTCTGTAGCCGCCGCCGCCTCCTTAGGCCGCCGCTGCTCTTCTTTCGTGGCTCCACGGTGACTACCTCGACACCAGCAACACCCAACTCGACACCGACCATGGCGTTCTTCACACGGCTACCTCGACTACCTTGACAAACGGCACAAAGGGCTACCGCCTTGCTTAAGCAACCTCGTCGGTTGCCACTCCAGCCACGACTTCATGATGCATCGTCCGTTACGACAGTGGGGGGTGTCAGTCGGCTTCCCTTCGGATTTGTAGCGACCCGACCTCAGAAGGTCAAGCCTCTGTGCATCTGTGCCATCCCTGAATCGGTATGCTGGCACACACAGTACATCAATGTATATATCAAAGTGCAATCACATGTATAAATAACGTAAAACTAATATATACCTCATAAGTCTCAGCGGAAACAAACAATCGGGTGTGGAGTCCCATCAACGCCATCGGCAGGTTGAGTGTAGACCGTAACCCTATGACATAACTCTTACTCGTCGGAAGAAACATATCTGCAACATGAGACGTTGCAGCCGTGTAGGTCAGTACATTGAATGTACCGGCAAGATCACCATAAGAGAAAACAGATGATAAACTATACCATATGCAGTATGGCTTTGTGGCTCTGTATCTGAGTTTTGTTTGCGTAAAAGCTGGTTTTATTGTCCCTACATCAAAGGAATTATCCGGAGTCTATACTACGGAGTTTTCCATCATGACATGGTTCCGCCAACCGATGTCTCATAGCCCAAATCATCATAAGTTGCCCACAATTAATTTAGCAGTCCGGTGTTGAGAGTTCCAAGATAGATCCAAGTCCAGAGGCTCAAATTGTCCGTAACCGGAGACACGGCTAATCTATTAGGTTTTAACCCTCTGCAGAGGTTTGGACACTTTACCCGCAAGATTCGATCCCTTTCTTTACATTCTCGCACTTCAGGGTGTTTGAGAACAAGATGACCGAAACATGGTCTTCCAAAGAGTTCCTCTGACCACTGTCCGGTGCTCATCCAATCCTACCGTAGTTCTACATCTGCTAGCATCGTCCCAGCCAGAGTCACCACTAAGGTCAACCAAGCCAGAGCCCATAGTGACTTGCGATTGCACAGGTAAGCTTCCAGGGATGAAGTATCCTTTCATCTCTTTGAGTCTAGGTGAAGCTTTCCGCAAGATGTCATGGCGCTTCTCCATGCATCCCGGCCAACTACTGGTTTCTCCAGGGTGCCCGTCAACCGTCCTTCACCCAGTAGTGTGTATTGAATTCTTGTCTCGAGTCTCGAAAATCTTGAGGAGTCCTGAAGATGCAGTCCTTGCCGGTGCCATCATGAAGTTGTCGCCATTGACGTAGAGTCCTCCTTCTTCACACCACTCTCATGCACTCATACCAAACCCCGTCTACTATAGCGTAGCATTAAAAATATATAACGTCCCGGGTTTGTTAACGGGGAGATGGTTCCTACCTCATGCATTCTACTCAACTACAAGATTCAATAACACTACTGGAGAGACTTTTAAAAGGGTGATACTACATGCAAATAAACATAGGTATGGAAAACATGGTCAAAGTGAACTTGCCTGGCCAGTTGGTGAAGATATTATCGCTCTTAAAAACTTGATAAACTAGTCGTCACTCTCTGATGAAATCTATACAAGCAAGCATAGTATTCACATAAGCAATCATTCTAGCACTCAATCATAACAATCAAAATAACAACGAAATCGAAATAGGATCAAAGGTAAAAACAAAATAAAACTCCAAATCAGTCAAATAAACTTATAGGGCTAATCTACACCACAACAACTCTACCTAACAACAAGTAAAAATCCTAAAACAAAAAATACTTAACACAAGGTAAAAAATACTTATTTTCTATGTAACATAAAGTATTTTTCCTATAATAAAATTCTAACAGTACCTAGAACCTCTAACACTAGTCATACAACAAACAACAGCTAGAACCTCAAGAATACTAAGTCTAATAAATCCTAGAAATCACCTACTGTTAAACAATAGAATATATGACACACTGGCAAAAACTAGCAAAAGAAACTAATTAGTAATAATTAAACTACAAACAGTACTAAAAACATAGTAAACAGTACTGTTTACAATAAAAAGCTAATCTAACTAACTCACTAACATGCAAACTAAACACTACTGCGTAGCTAGTCTAATAAGTAACCAGTAGCAAAAAGAATCGGTCAAAAATAATATTCCTAACTCAAAATAGCTCAAATCTAGTGATTTGATAAAATTCATACAAACACAAATTTAAACTGCTCAAATATGAAATACAATTGAACTAACAGAAACTTCATAAAATTTGTGATCCAAGGCAGTTGGAATCACTCAAAAATACCTCGTAGATAATTAACTGCGGATTTTACAAGATTGAAACTATTCTGTTTTAAAAACAGAACGAAAAAAAGGCAGGCCGGGATTACTGTAGCTGTTCCGGCGAGGGGCTCGGGCGGAGTGGCTCCGGTGGTCCTACGGGTGAGGAGAGGGGATGGGCGGGGGCGGCGGAGCGGGGCGGAGTGGCTGGTGGCAGCGGTGGGTGGCGGGGAGGGCCGGCGGTGGCTGGGGCGGAGCAAATGGCGGCGGCGGCTCCGACGAACTCCGGCGGGGCAGCTCGGCGACGTGGGGCGAGGAGAGGAGGGACTAGGTGGGGGAATGGATGTGCGATGTGGCTATTTATAGGGGGAGGAGGTCGTCTTGGAGGAGGGGGCGAGGGATTTCGCGAATCCCGCGATTCCGGTGATGCTCCGGTGGTGGCTGTAGATCGTGAGTATCTTGCCTGGAGGAAGGAGATGATTCGGTTCGGATCGGGCCGGATTTGGCCCAAAAAAACAGTACCTTCCATTTTTTTTGAATAAGCCACGAAGAAAAATCATTTTAGAAAATAAAATGAAAACAAAATATAGGAGTATTATATATCAAATGATCAGAAAAATAAGCCCAATTTAATGGGATATTTTCCAGGGGCAAATAAAATACTTTTTGAAAAGTCATTTTTTTTAAATTCAAACAAAAATCAAAATGACTTTCAAAACTCTATGGAAAATTTATTCCAACATTTTTGGGGTGTCATGTTACTCCCTCTCAACACTTTTGTTCAAGTGTTCTTTGTCAGAAAAGTTTTTGAATAAAACTCAAATGCCACTTTGAGTTAAAAAAATAAATTAAATGACAACTTCAAAATGAATATTTTTCTTTACTTCCCACTCTCTTTCATTGAATAAATCATGAGGATCATTGAGTGCCATGAAGTTTGAAATATTTCCAAATTCAAATATTTTCAAACAGAAACTTTTTTTTGGAAAGTCCTTTTTATTCCCTCTCAACAAAACTTCAAAAGTTTAAAATTCTAATAAATTTCACTCAATCAATCACTCAACAATCAATCAACAATCATATATTTTAATTATTATAACATTCCAAAATTTAGAATTTTGGGATGTTACAAACTACCACACTTAAAATGAATCTCGTCCTCGAGATTCGAAGAGGCTAGCAAGAAAAGGTTAGGGGTTGGGGGTCTTCTAGCAAATATTTTGGCCGGAAGGGTCAGGGGTGCTACCACACTTAAAAGCAAGGTTACAGTTCCAATAAACTCAGATACTTCCTCCGGAGTGCCGACAATATCTATCTCTTCACATATCTTACAATAGCTCCTTCATTAACGCTCTTCTGCCAGAAGCATAGCGTTTTCCTCAAAATCTTTGGTCGCTTCGTCAAAGATGAAGTTCGTCCGAGACTCGATCTTAGCTGATAGGTCTGCGTCCATTCTAGACAACTATCGAAATACTCATGGTGGCCTACCATTAATGGTTTCTGCAGAAAAAGGGCATTGGCTTCATTCTCACAGTATAATCTACGATTGGCAACAGCTGCCATGTACATGGGTTTATCATCATACCATTCTAAGGCTTAAGAAAGGCTTCAACGAGCGTCGTCACTTTACTATGGGTAAGTCTCTCAGATTTACCATTCCAAATATCAAGAGTGAATGATAAGATTAAGTCGGTATGGTGATCAATTCATTCCGCACCCAGATCATTACCCTGTATAAGGTTTAGCGAATCTCGTATTTCTAACAGTCGGGCATCCTCACAAGCTTTGCAGACATTTCTCTTGTCCTCGAACTAGGTTCGGGTAAATCCATTGATTCTGCAAGCTGAACAAAACATCTATCGTTCTTCACAATCTCGGGGTTTACGTAACATCCTATGTAATGTCTGCTGATCAATTCACAGCTTCTTCCAGAATTCTTCCTTCAACAAGATTGTGCTTGTGCCTTTGTCAAATCCTGGGCCTGTGGGTTATGGGTCCACTTCAGCGCTTGCATAGTGTTAACTCATCCGTGGAGTTACCGTTGTTCCATATTCCAACATTAAACCTCCTTTAAATCCAATAGTACTTCATTTTGTCATACTCTTGGGGTAACTATCATAATCAAACTCCAACGTATTTCGTCCGGCTCCTTACTATGGACCGTCATGAACAACGCCCTTTTTTTTCTTCATTGATTCTGTGACTTTACGAAGTAATACCACACTTAAATGAAATGCACTAGTTCATCCATAAATCATATTATTTTCATATCAAATCTTTTATTACCTCCTTAACCATTTTTCATAAATCCAAATTCCAAAAAATACTTTATTACAAATGCCGCCATCCACATGGTTTGGAATGGTCAAGCATTACTTCCCACTTTATTCATTTTTCCTCCTTGAGGATCCTTCGGTCCCACTGGAATTGGGCGACATGCTCCTTGAAATCTTCAATCCTCTGTTTCATCGTGGTGGCCTTGAGCTTCACCTCCATCATCTCTGCATGCACTTCTCTTAGGTATTCCTGAGTATAACGGAGTCTTGCTTCAAGTATTTCTCCGATCTGGCATATGGCTTCCATGGCTGCTTCACGAACAGCGTCGAAGAAAGTTGCTTCTGGTACACGTGAGATGAAAAAGTATTGCCCCATCATCTTTGGGCAAACTCCTTTCATACGGTGGAGGTGTACCTCCACATACCAAAGTTCCACTCCCTTTTGCATGAAGGGGTAGCCTTTGTAGATTGCATCTCCTTCAAGGTGAATATGCTTCATCATGTCCTTCAGGATCTTCGGGTAGTCATGATCACTTGTCAGGGTCATGATCGTTTCCGGGCCCTTAAGGAAAGACTCATAAAGGGTCGTCATCTGCAGTTGTAAAACAAAAATGGTGCTCAGCATAAGATACACATCTCCTTGGGTACACATTCATATCATTCAAACAAAACTTCAAACTCAATTTCCAACATCCAGTTTATGCATCACAACTCATTTTCTTCCATGTTCACCCAGAATATTACTTTCCAAGATAAAACATAACAACTCCTTAAAGCCTTTCAGCATATGACATATCAACTTTATTGAGTCATGAATTTTACAATCTCTGAGTAATCTATTACATAACTCAACCCCGCATTCTCACGAAAAAGTGTTTTCCTTACTACCCTTATTACTGATATCAACATCTCCACTACTCAGCTCTAGCTTTCTCATGATTTGAACAATCCCTAGCAAAATGTCCTGCTTCCTTGCAACGGAAACAAATAACTTCCAGCATGTCTCGAGGCTTCTTGGTGATGGTGCCTGCTCCTTGAGTACCTTGCTTCCTTTCGAGACAATCATTGGCATAATGCCCGACGTCCTTACATTCAAAACAGGTAATATGACTCTTGTCCCTCTTTGCAGAAATTGGGTTGTTCTGAGGGCATCTTTGTTTTCTCTTCTTGGTTTTCTTCGTTCTGATCAAACGTCCTATTCCCTGTGGATCAAACTCCACTGCTTCTGTCGGGAAGTATCCCAGATACTCTTTTCTTTCCTTGGTGCAATACTGTGAAAAATGTCCTTCTTCTCCACATGAATAACAGGCATTGGAGTAAAATCTGTTGAGGCTTTCTCCATCAGGGTCTTCAACACTTTCCCTAATCACATGTTCTTTCATAACTTCTCGGAGGGCTTCTTTCATTCCTTCTTCCTGCTTCTGAATAGTTTGTTGCACTGTGGGGTAAATGTGACACTGAGCTGGGTAGTGGGTGGTTCCTTCACACAAGAAACAAGTCACCTGACTAGTTGCGCATTCCTCAGCTGGGTGTTTCTCCTTACAATGAGGGCATCCATCCTTGTGTTTCTCCTGGGTGTGTTCTATTTCTCCGCAAATTTTGCAGGAACAAGGTTTATTTCTTGGGGTATCATGGTGCTTCTGGATAAGACGTGATCTTGTCAGAGTCTTCTTGAATTCTTCCCAAGTCCTTGCTCCATTCCATCCCTGTATAGCTTGATGCATATGCCACCATGTTGCAGCACTTCCTCCAAAGTACTAAAGAGCATATGATACTTCATTCTTCCTTGAAACCAAATTGCTCCCGAAGTGATTCTCCATGTTCTGAATCCATAGCTCTGCCTCCGGCTGGGTTTTCGGTCCAGAGAATACCAGTCCAACTTCATTCATCATCTACTGGGTCCAAGGGTTTTAGGGTGAGATAAGAGAGAGGTGGGGAGGGATACACACAATACAAGCAATAGTTTTGAAAATGGGTTTTATTTGTGGTTGTCGGAAAAACATCAAACAGATGACAGTTCACAAATCGTCAGATCTAACATAAGTATATAACATGGGTTTGGTCTTCTAAAAGTCAAATAAATCTTTAGAATCTTCAGATTCTTCGAGTCTCCGGAGTCTTCAACTGTTGTAGCTTCAACTATTTTAATGCATGGTGAAATCCTATTTACTCTGAAATGGTCATCGGTTGTCCGATATCTTGTCCTTCTTGGAGCGGCTTCAGTTGATCCTCCGTGTGGTCAAAAGGGAAAAGGGGTATATTCTAACTATTTGAGGTAAGAGAAGATATTTGATAAAATCAGAAAAGATGAGAAGTAATGGATTCTTTTGAAAATAAAGTTTTAGAGATTTCCTGTCCTAGGAGCTTTCCGATTTCTAGGGTCACGTCCTACAGTCAACATGTGCTCTGATACCATATCTGTAGCGACCCGACCTCAGACGGTCAAGCCTCTGTGTATCTGTGCCATCCCTGGATCGGTATGCTGGCACACACAGTACATCAATGTATATATCAAAGTGCAATCACATGTATAAATAACGTAAAACTAATATATACCTCATAAGTCTCAGCGGAAACAAACAATCGGGTGTGGAGTCCCATCAACGCCATCGGCAGGTTGAGTGTAGACCATAACCCTATGACGTAACTCTTACTCGTCGGAAGAAACATATCTGCAACATGAGACGTTGCAGCCGTGTAGGTCAGTACATTGAATGTACCGGCAAGATCACCATAAGAGAAAACAGATGATAAACTATACTATATGCAGTATGGCTTTGTGGCTCTGTATCTGAGTTTTGTTTGCGTAAAAGCTGGTTTTATTGTCCCTACATCAAAGGAATTATCCGGAGTCTGTACTATGGAGTTTTCTATCATGACATGGTTCCGCCAACCGATGTCTCATAGCCCAAATCATCATAAGTTGCCCACAATTAATTTAGCAGTCCGGTGTTGAGAGTTCCGAGATAGATCCAAGTCCAGAGGCTCAAATTGTCCGTAACCGGGGACACGGCTAATCGATTAGGTTTTAACCCTCTGCAGAGGTTTGTACACTTTACCCGCAAGATTCGATCCCTCTCTTTACATTCTCGCACTTCAGGGTGTTTGAGAACAAGATGACCGAAACATGGTCTTCCGAAGAGTTCCTCTGACCACTGTCCGGTGCTCATCCAATCCTACCGTAGTTCTACATCTGCTAGCACCGTCCCAGCCAGAGTCACCACTAAGGTCAACCAAGCCAGAGCCCATAGTGACTTGCGGTTGCACAGGTAAGCTTCCGGGGATGAAGTATCCTTCCGTCTCTTTGAGTCTGGGTGAAGCTTTCCGCAAGATGTCATGGCGCTTCTCCATGCATCCCGGCCAACCACTGGTTTCTCCAGGGTGCCCGTCAACCGTCCTTCACCCAGTAGTGTGTATTGAATTCTTGTCTCGAGTCTCGAAAATCTTGAGGAGTCCTGAAGATGCAGTCCTTGCCGGTGCCATCATGAAGTTGTCGCCATTGACGTAGAGTCCTCCTTCTTCACACCACTCTCATGCACTCATACCAAACCCCGTCTACTATAGCGTAGCATTAAAAATATATAACGTCCCGGGTTTGGTAACAGGGAGATGGTTCCTACCTCATGCATTCTACTCAACTACAAGATTCAATAACACTACTGGAGAGACTGTTAAAAGGGTGATACTACATGCAAATAAACATAGGTATGGAAAACATGGTCAAAGTGAACTTGCCTGGCCAGTTGGTGAAGATATTATCGCTCTTAAAAACTTGATAAACTAGTCGTCACTCTCCGATGAAATCTATACAAGCAAGCATAGTATTCACATAAGCAATCATTCTAGCACTCAATCATAACAATCAAAATAACAACGAAATCGAAATAGGATCGAACGTAAAAAACCAAATAAAACTCCAAATCACTCAAATAAACTTATAGGGCTAATCTACACCACAACAACTCTACCTAACAACAAGTAAAAATCCTAAAACAAAAAATACTTAACACAAGGTAAAAATAATTATTCGCTATGTAACATAAAGTATTTTTCCTATAATAAAATTCTAACAGTACCTAGAACCTCTAACACTATTCCTATTGCTAGCAACTAGTCATACAACAAACAACACCTAGAACCTCAAGAATACTAAGTCTAATAATCCTAGAAATCACCTACTGTTAAACAATAGAATATATGACACACTGGCGAAAACTAGCAAAAGAAACTAATTAATAATAATTAAACTACAAACGGTACTAAAAACAGAGTAAACAGTACTGTTTACAATAAAAAGCTAATCTAACTAACTCACTAACATGCAAACTAAACACTACTGCGTAGCTAGTCTAATAAGTAACCAGTAGCAAAAAGAATCGGTCAAAAATAATATTCCTAACTCAAAATAGCTCAAATCTAGTGATTTGAGAAAATTCATACAAACACAAATTTAAACTGCTCAAATATGAAATACAATTGAACTAACAGAAACTTCATAAAATTTGTGATCCAAGGCAGTTGGAATCACTCAAAAATACCTCGTAGATAATTAACTGCGGATTTTACAAGATTGAAACTATTCTGTTTTAAAAACAGAACAAAAAAAAGGCAGGTCGGGATTACTGTAGCTGTTCCGGCGAGGGGCTCGGGCGGAGTGGCTCCGGTGGTCCTCCGGGCGAGGCGAGGGGATGGGCGGGGGCGGCGGAGTCGGGGCGGAGCAGCTGGTGGCGGCGGTGGGTGGCGGGGAGGGCCGGTGGTGGGTGGGGCGGAGCAAATGGCGGCGGCGGCTCCGGCGAACTCCGGCGGGGCGGCTCGGCAACGTGGGGCGAGGAGAGGAGGGACTAGGTGGGGGAATGGATGCGCGATGTGGCTATTTATAGGGGGAGGAGGTCGTCTTGGAGGAGGGGGCGAGGGATTTCGCGAATCCCGCGATTCCGGCGATGCTCCGGCGGTGGCTGTAGATCGTGAGTATCTTGCGTGGAGGAAGGAGATGATTCGGTTCGGACCGGGACGGATTTGGCCCAAAAAAATAGTACCTTCCCTTTTTTTGAATAACCCACGAAGAAAAATCATTTTAGAAAATAAAATGAAAACAAAATATAGGAGTATTATATATCAAAATGATCAGAAAAATAAGCCCAATTTAATGGGATATTTTCCAGGGGAAATAAAATACTTTTTGAAAAGTCATTTTTTTAAAATTCAAACAAAAATCAAAATGACTTTCAAAACTCTAGGGAAAATTTATTCCAACATTTTTGGGGTGTCATGTTACTCCCTCTCAACACTTTTGTTCAAGTGTTCTTTGTCAGAAAAGTTTTTGAATAAAACTCAAATGCCACTTTGAGTAAAAAAAAATTAAATGACAACTTCAAAATGAAATTTTTCTTTACTTCCCACTCTCTTTCATTGAAGAAATCATGAGGATCATTGAGTGGCATGAAGTTTGAAATATTTCCAAATTCAAATATTTTCAAACAGAATTTTTTTTTTGGAATGTCCTTTTTATTCCCTCTCAACAAAACTTCAAAAGTTTAAAATTCTAATAAATTTCACTCAATCAATCACTCAACAATCAATCAACAATCATATATTTTAATTATTATAACATTCCAAAATTTAGAATTTTGGGATGTTACAGAATTCTTCTGCAGTCTCATCGTCTGCGTCGCTACTGTTGTGACTGCGGAGGGTGTTGAGTATCGTGATTATTAAGAAAACTAGGATAGCGTAGGATATTATTCTACCTTGTCTTGTACTCCAAAATGTTCATGTACTTCTATGTATATACCCACGAGACTCAAGCAATACAACGAACAACTATTTCATCAATCCTCTCTCTCCCTTCAACAAAGCGGACAGGCAAGCCATTCGGCCCGGGCGCCGGTTTTTATGCCCACCCCTATACAAGACCATCTCTTACTCCGCAAGACCATCGCCAGTGCGACGACCAACCGTCGCCGAACACCGCACAATCATAGCACTAGTTACAAAATAAATGATGGACGCACTTTGTGGACCCATCCGGGAGACCCACGCATAGAGGTCGTCTGTGGCAAAATAAACAAAGACCACTTTACTACTCACTCCTCGCACACATAGAGGTCGACTTCGCTTTGGTCTCGATCGATCTTTCTCAGTAGCAGAGCGCAGAGCAATGGCCACCCACGCTCTCGTCTCCGTCGCCGTGCTCCTCGCCGTCTGTGCCGCCCCGGGAGCGCTCGCGCAGACGGTGCAGGTCTGGGACCAGTGCTCGCCGGCGAACTACACCGCGGGGAGCACCTACGGGGCCAGCCTCCGCAGCGTGCTCCGGGACGTGGTCGCTGCCGCCAGCCGCTCCCGCGACGGCGACGCTACCGTGTTCCGCAGTCAGCAGGCGAAGGATGGCGCGCCGTACGGGCTGGCCTTGTGCTACGCGGACGCCGGCCCGCCGGAGGTGTGCCGGCTGTGCCTGCGCATGGCGGCCGGGAACGTGACGCTGGCGTGCCCGCGCGCTGCGTCCGCTAGCATGCTGTACAACAACTGCCTGCTCCGGTACGCGGACCCGGCGGCGGACGGAAGGGAGCTCGCGCGGCCGGAGCCGGACACGGTGCAGAGGTTCTCCTTCTACAACGGCAACATGACCAGCGCCGGCGAGGCCGACAGGTACGGCGCCGCGCTCAATCGGCTCATGGACCGCCTCGCTCCCGCGGCCGCCGAGGCCGGAGCGGACGGCCGGCCGCGTCCGCTCGCCGCGTTCGGGCAGACCAACATCACCGCCGACGAGAGCCTGTACGGGTTCGCGCAGTGCGTGGCGGGCCTGTCCCCCGCCGACTGCCGCCTCTGCCTCCAGAGCATCGCCGCGTCGTTGCCCATGTAAGTAGCTCTAGTATTATATAGTTCAATCGCATGCGTTCATCTACGTCGTAGCTGCCTGCTGCCGGCCGGCGGCGTATGAGGAGTTGAGGACTGACACCACGGCCGGACATGCATGCATGCATGCATACTCTCGTACCTGTCGGACATGTATGCGTAGGACGAAAGGAGGGCGAGCCTACTCGCTGACATGCTACACGAGGTTCGAGGTGGTGCCCTTCTACATGCCGCCCAACACAACCAGGATCATCGTGGCGCCGGCGCCGTCGTCCCCCTCAAGAGGTGAGTTAAATGTGAAGTAGCTTCATTAATGAATTATTGGTGGGAAAGCGATGTACACTAGTAGGTGAGATCAGGTGAGGTCCTGGTCTCTCACTTCGTCTTGATCGATCGACCGATCGGGTGCGATCATAAATTCTCGGCCCTCGTGATTAAAGCAGCAAGCTGCTGGTCCCATGAAATGAAAGGAATTCATTCACTGAATGAATTGAAACAGCGGCAGAACGTACAACCAACCCGTCTGAGCCCCTTGCTTGACTGGTTGTGACGTCAACGTAGAACGTAGAAGCTTTGCAATAACTGATTAATAAGTACATGCAACTAAATAATGTAGTACCCGTTACAAAATATATAGTGTATCCCAGAAGTAGTCTATATTAGATTCAGTTTTTGAAAGGTTCCCTCAAAAAAAGGTTCAGTTTTTGAAAGTGAAATTTTGACCAAGTTTAGAGTGTTATCGACATCTAGAATACCAGATCAATATCATTAAATTCATCATTTTTTTTTATAAAGGACTTTTCATTGAATAGATATATCGAGGTGATACAATCGGATTGAAAGAAAGCCCGGCCTCTGCATAGCTAGATGCACACAGCCAAAAAGTTCAGAGCACCCTAAAACTAAAATAACTCGATACAATGCCAAGCAATAAAACGTGTCCATCCTAAGAAACGGTAGATCCTATCCGTAAATCACACCGCCATCCATGTGGGTAGAAAACCTCCCTGGCCGTACGCTCCAGCCATGTAGATGCCATCATAAAAAAGTCCCTGTCATCCGGCTTCTGCAGGATACGGAGCCATCGTGTACAAACATGGATAACCTGCATAAGAGATGAGACACATTTATTGTTAAAAACCACATCATTCCTGGTAAGCCACATTGCCCAGCATAAGGCCGCCGCTTCCGCAAAAATATATGCAGAAAATTGTTTATCAATACGCCGCAACCAGTTGCCGAACATATTTCGTGCACTACGTGGTGGGTATAAATTGTAAGCTACTTGGACCATGGCCCAAACTGCCCGAGCGAACTTGCACTCAAAAAAATAAGTGTTTGATAGTCTCGTCATGTTGGCAAAAGACACATGTCTTGGACCCGTGCCAGTTTCGTCGTGTGAGGTTATCTCTAGTTAGAATGACTCCTTTGTTTAGAAACCAAAGGAATATCTTCACTCTTAGAGGGATTTTTAGCTTCCATAATTTTCTATTATCAACTGGAACATCACAATGGACCATTGCATCATACATGGATTTGACCGAAAATTTGCCATTCTGATGCAAATTCCATCGAAAAGTGTCCGGCTCATCTGACAATTGAATGTCCTCCAAACGAGTGAGTAATTCATTCCATGTTGTCAGGCGAGTGCCCAAAAGATCCCTACGAAAAGAAATATCGGGGTTTTCTTGTCCTAAGACTTGTTTGATCGTGACGAATTTATGTCTAACAATCCGGTACAAGCTCGGATATTGCACCACTAGTGAGTTGTTCCCTAGCCAGGTATCTTCCCAGAAACGAACCTGAGAACCGTCCCTAACCGAGAAGGTCCCAAATTGAAAGAAGAATTTCTTGGCCTTCATGACACCACTCCAAAAATGTGAATCCCCAGGTTTCCAATGTAGTTGAGAAATGGCATTGGATCCCACATACTTATTGCGAATGATTTTCTGCCATACTCCATTCTCAATGAGTAGTTTATAAACCCACTTGCTGAGAAGAGAGATATTTTTAATCTCAAGGTCTTGGATTCCCAGGCCCCCCTGACTTTTAGGTCTGCATAATACGCTCCACCTAGCAAGTCGATATTTCTTTGTTTTGTTATCACACTGCCAAAAAAATCTGGATCTAAAGTAATCTAGCCGTTGTAGAACCCCTTTCGGCAGGTGGAAGAATGACAACATATATAAAACCATGTTGCTTAGGACGGAATTGATCAAGATCAGTTGGCCCCCATAAGACAAGAGTTTGGCCTTCCAACTGGCTAATCGTTTCTCAAGTCTCTCTTCCACATGCCTCCACTCAGCGATAGTTAACCGCCGATAGTGTATGGGAATACCCGGATACCGAATCGGAAACTGCCCAAGCTGGCATCCAAAAATCTCGGCATATTCGGGTGCTGATTCTGCAGCATTGCCAAAGCAAAAAAGTTCGCTTTTATGAAAATTAATTTTGAGTCCTGAAAGTTCCTTGAAAGCACATAAGAGCAGCTTGAGATTTCGTGCCTTATCTAAATCATGATCCAAGAATAGTATCGTGTCATCTGCATATTGTAGAATGGATAGACCATCTTCTAGCAAGTGTGGAATGACTCCACTAATTTGACCATCCAGCTTAGCCCGCTCAACAAGGGTAGCTAGCATGTCAGCGACTATGTTAAACAGAATGGGAGATGCGGGGTCACCTTGACGAAGCCCCTTACGTGTCTGAAAGTAGTTGCCAACGTCGTCGTTAACTTTTATGGCCACACTACCTCCAGAGGCAAAGCTCTCTACCCAGCGACACCATTTTTGTGAAAACCCCTTCATGCGCAAGGTTTGCAACAGGAAGGGCCACTTAACTTTGTCGTAGGCTTTCTCAAAATCAATTTTAAGAATGACACCGTTCAACTTTTTCCGGTGCAGTTCATGTACAGTTTCGTGCAGGACGACCACTCCATCTAATATGTTTCGTCCTTGCATAAATGTTGTTTGAGTGGGTTTTACGACATGATCAGCTACACCATTCAATCGATTAGTCGCTATCTTCGTAAAAAATTTAAAACTTACATTCAGGAGACAAATCGGTCGATATTGTTGAATACGACTAGCCTCCTTAATCTTAGGCAATAGGATAATTTCCCCAAAGTTTAAACGAGAGATATCAAGGTCCTCAGAATGCAGTTGGTTAAACAACTGAACCAAGTCTGCCTTAATCACATCCCAAAAGCATTGATAGAACTCTGCGGGAAAGCCATCCAGTCCCGGTGCCTTGTTGTGTTCCATCTGAAACACAGCAACTCGAATTTCCTCCTCAGAAAACGGAGAGGTTAGGTATTCATTTTCCGCTTCTGTTACTTGAGTAATGTCATGAGTAACAGATTCGTCCAACTAAAAATTAGTTTCAGCTGAAGGCCCAAAAAGGTCTTTGTAAAACTTAGTAATAAAATTTCTAAGTGGTACTTCCCCCTCTATTCGGCCTTCCTCCTGGTCAAGGGCGAATATACGCTTCTTTCTATGCCTGCCATTGGCTAGCATTTGAAAGTATTTCGTATTATCATCACCTTGCACCAGCGAGTCCGCCTTACTACGTTGGTACCATTTAATCTCTTCCTCGCGTAGTAAGCGGGCAATATGCTCGTTAAGACTACTTTTTTGTTCAATCTCAACAGCAGACAGAGGCCTCATCTCCGCAATTTTATCAAGGGTATCAATTAAGGTAGACAATCGCATTTTTCTTTTTTGTAAATACCAGCAGTATGTTTGGCCCATCCTCGAAGGAATCGATGCAAGGCGCGGATTCGATTATTCCATCATTGAATGGGTGTGTTACCGCGAGGCTGGCGCGCCCACACCTTCTTAACCAGCTCATGAAATCCCTCTCTAGTGAGCCATCCCAGTTCAAATTTAAACTGATGACGATTAGAACATGGGATTGGTTGTCCAAAATCGGTTAGCAATGGAGAGTGATCCGATAAGGCCTCAATTCTTTCTAGTGCCCGAACCGAGGCTAGGGGATATTTATATTCCCAATCAGTGGTAACTAGCACCCGGTCTAGTTTTTCAAAGGTTGGCACCGATCGGTTATCGGCCCAGGTATACTGACGACCAGACATCGTGATCTCCCTCAGATCCAGGCTGTCAATAACAGCATTAAAGAGGAAAGGCCACCTAGTGTCAAACCGGTCATTGTTTTTTTCCTATTGATATCGAAGGATATTAAAATGCCCCCGATTAACATGGGATGGGGATTGTCTCGACAGGTGTTGACTAATTCTTTTAGAAATGCGGACTTAAATTCCTCTTGAGCGGCGCCATATACAGCCACCTGACTCCAGATGAAGTTGTCGGACTTATTTTTGAAGGTGGAATTTAATATGATACTCCCCCTTAGACGTGGACAAAATTTGTAAGTATGTAGAGTTAATAACTAGCAAAATTCCCCCAGACCTCCCTGTCGGCGGTAAGACGTGCCATTCGTAATCAAAACCACAGGAAAAGTGGTCTAGATCTCGTGTTGGAAAATCACGTTTACCCGACTCAGCGATAGCCACAAAGTCCAACGAATGATCCTTTACACAATCAGCAATGTGTTTGTGTTTAGCCAAGTCGCCAAGACCTCTGCTATTCCAGAACACGCCTCTCATGCTGAACCAACTTTATGTTTAGAGACCTTTACTTTCTTAGAAGGGCGCCCTCTTTTCTTTGCTGAGTTAGACTTGTTCTTGCGCACCGTTGCGACAAGCTCAAAAAGCGTAGTGTCACATACAGTGTCGTCAAGGTCTACTTCAGTCGTGTCTTTAATCAAATGAGAGAGGAGCTTGCCTTCATGGCTGGCATCAGCATCCTCCACCTCCTCATCTGACAGTAGAGGGTCGACAAAGCTCGATAACTTTGGAGCAACCGTAAGCCGGTCGAACTCCACTTGTTTTAGAGCCTTGACCGAAAAATCTATCTCATTGTCATTACGTCCTAGTGACACCCCAAGTCTAGTAATATTTGAAGATACTTTGGAATTATCAAAAGATATAAAAGATTTACGAGAGGGGGTGCCTTCGAAGTCGAGGTTACGTGCAGCAGTGCTACGCATGGCCTTCACCATAGTGTCCTCGTCGGTGGCTGCTGATCCGTCAGCCCCTACCTGATGACGCCCGCTGCGCCTCAGCGGTGAAGGAGTGACATCGGTCTCGGAGCCCATCACCTCGATTCCGCAAGGCGTGGTGGGCTGCTGCAGCGATGAAGAAGATAGAGAAGGCTGCTCCTCAGCCTCCTCAAGCCCGGGAGCCGGCACCCCTCCCTGTGATGGAGGAGTTGAAGATAACGCGCGAAGCACCGCCATGGCAGACTCCTGGCTAGCTTGCACGGATGGGGAGAATATCACACCACCACGTCGAGTCGGAGAAGCAGGAGTGGGCGATGATGATGGCGAAGGAGCGGTTCCCTCCGGCACGGGGCGCCCGCAAGACCCCACATGGGGGTTAGGCGGTGGCGACCAGCAAGTCGAAGGTGGCGGCGTCGAGGGTCGTGGCTCTGACGTCGTAGGAGAAGCAGCCCTAGAAGAAGTATCCGACCCCGAGGAAGAAGGCCCCCTTAATGGCGATGGAGCAGCCATGGCGGGTAAGCCTCGATGAGAGCTCGTAGGTGTGACGATGGAGGTCATTTGCATAGGCACCACACCACCCGATGAAGTAGGGTCCGAGGAATTGTTGGATGATGAAGTGGGTTTGGACCTCTTGCTTGTATCATTGTTCCTCACAGAGTCCTCCCTGGCATGCCCCTTGTCGCCCCCTGGATCATCGTCGTGCTCCCAGACTCGAGGTACAAAGTCACTATCAACGCGAAAGTCCGCTTCTTCAAGACTGTACCGGAACTCATAACCTTTCCTTTGAACCACCACGTCGGAAGAAAGAGAGTCAAGTGTGCTGCTTTTGAAAGAATCAAGGTTTAGTACCGCTAACTGGATACGAACAATTCCTCTCCGGCGCAAACAAAGAAGATCAACATCGAGAGTAGAACCAATCACCGAGCCGACTGCCCAAAGCCCCAAGAAGTGGCGGAGAGCGTGAGGCACCCCATGCACATGAACCCAGATAGGAATTAGCTCGAAGCGGTGTGGTATCTTCTCTGAATTCCATGGCTTAAACTCGATAGTGACATTATGAGATTTGATAAATACTGCGAAGCCCGTCACCCTCTGTAAGACCTCCTCACTCGGAAAGGACATGAGAAAAGCGTCATTGCCATGCGGTATAGCCTCCCACGTCCACTGTTGCTGGTATTGAGCAATTTTAGCAACCTCTGCCTCCACGATACTGGGAGTAATAGAGCCACCAGAAATAGATACCAACGCCATCAGTGAATCCTGTGGTGCAAGATCCTCCCTGCAGACATCATGAAATATATTTTTATATAATATATATTTGGTATTGTAGATATAGATATTGTTCTCTATAAACTTGATCAATGTTTATGAAGTTCGACATTTGAGAAAACTATAAATGCACATTATATAATATGAAATGGATGAAGTAGCATTTATCTGTTGTAAAATGTATCATACATATTCATACACAGTTCGACTGAGAATAACCGTGATTAACCACTTGTTTTCTTGTTGCAGCTTCTAAGCGTCGCAAGTTGGGCATAATTGTGGCTGGTATCACTTCCAAACCCTTCCATCCCCTTCTAATCGACAAGTTGAGAAAAAAAAGGATGTGTTTTTCCCTGATTACCTTAAATATATGCTAGTTGTCATAGTATTACAAAATAATTTATATCTTGTCAAAATAATTACTTGCTTAAAAAGTAATCACACGTTTTTTTGTTCCAGTTTCGGCCGTTGCAATAATTATTTTGGTCACGACGTGCTCCACTATTGCTCTGAAGATTCACAGAAGTGGAAGATCTCCATTTCCGTCATTGACAGGAAAGGACTACAACGACCGTAGGGACAACATCAAAGAAATATTGGGCAACTACGGCTCACTAGCTCCCAAGAGGTACAAATTCTCACACCTCAAGAAAATAACCAAATCATTTGGTGAAAAGCTAGGGGAGGGTGGCTATGGCATGGTATACAAGGGCACCCTACCGAATGGCCGCCATGTCGCTGTCAAGTTCCTTCATGACACGACCGGAAATGGAGAAGAATTTGTAAATGAAGTCATCAGCATTAGAAGGACATCCCACGTCAATGTTGTCACTCTGCTTGGTTTCTGTTTGGAGGGTTCAAAGAGAGCTCTCATCTATGATTATATGCCTAATGGGTCACTGGACAAATTCATCTACACCGAGAATTCGAAACAAGCTCTTGGATGGGAGACACTATATGAGATCGCAACGGGCATCGCGAGAGGATTGGAGTATCTTCACCGAGGGTGTAACACACGAATCATACACTTTGACATCAAGCCCCAAAACATCCTCCTAGACCAAGACTTCGTCCCAAAGATCGCCGATTTTGGTCTGGCGAAGTTGTGCAACCCCAAGGAGAGCTACCTATTGTCGATGGATGGCATGAGGGGTACGGTCGGGTTCATCGCGCCTGAGGTCTTCTCGAGGCGGTTCGGGGTGGTGTCGACAAAGTCGGATGTGTACAGCTTTGGGATGGTGCTCTTGGAGATGGTCGGAGGAAGGAAGAACTTGCGAGCAAGTGTTGAGAGGGAAAGTGAGGTGTACTTCCCGGATTGGGCTCACAGTCACCTCGCACAATTTGGGAGCTTGCAACCATTTGACTTGGGATTTGATGGACCTGAAGAGATCGCAAAGAAGATGGCCACTATTGGGTTGTGGTGCATACAAATATCACCGGCGTCTCGCCCGACGATGAGCAAGGTTCTGGAAATGTTTGAGAAAAGCACAGATGAACTCGAGATACCACCAAAGCAGTTCATCTACTCGCCTATACAGTGAGTTTTCTATTACTCTCTATTTATGTTGAAATGTTGCTTTTGCAGATAACTACTTGCGGTTTGCACTAGATTTAACTCGCTTTCTAATTCCATCTGCACAGGGATGACTCGGATGAACTACAGAACGATAGCAGAACTAGCTAGCTAGGCCAGTTCCAAGGTTTAGATGAAGTACCTCAGGCATGGCGAGTTGCCATGGACATTGTTTCGCAAGTCTCAAGGGAGAACAAGAAGAAGAAATATTATTAAGTAGTGACCACTAGTTACTGATCCTCTGTTGCGTTTCAAGGCCAATAAGCTCAGGTGATAGCCGATCGACATTCTGCGTGTGACAGAAAAGACTGTCCATTCGGTTAATATTAAGAATGTTAGAGTATCTAAAGCCACATATGGCAAATCCGGTCCCTCAAATGTCCACGGACGCATCCGAGCGCGTTTGCAAGGAGTGACCGGGCACATCTCGAATTTCACTTGTTGCATTGGACATCTCATACTCAATTCCTATATCTATACAAAGACATGTAAAAGAAAATAGAACCTACGTACTACGTCGATCCTAGCTACTCCTCGTCGGAGATCACGACAATCTCCGTGCCCGGCTCCAGCAGCATGGGCGGCAACTGCAGCTGCAGCTGCTCCGCTCCAGCCTCCTCCGCCTCTATCTGCGTCGAGCTCGACGAAGAGCGGGTCGGACTCCGCCTGCTCCCGCCGAAGGAACACCCGATTGGCCTTCACATAGAATCATCCTGGATGGACACCAGAATGGCCTGCTACTTCGCCATCTCGCCGGACTAGGCGACAACGAACTCCGCCTCCGCCTGCTCCATGTTGAAGGGCGGCACCTACTGGTCCGGCTCCTTCGCCTCCTCCACCTCCATCGGAGCCATCTCCTCCTCCTCCTTTTCCCCTGACTGCTCCTCCTCCTTCTCCAACTCCGGCAAGTCCGGAGGCAGCCCGGCCGCGATGCGGGCGGCGCGCGCGGCTTCCGTCGCCCGGATCTGCTACTGGATCTCATAGCGACGCTCCGGCGTCAGCATGGCATAGTAGGTGATCTTGCTTCGGACCATGATGGAGTGCAGGAGCATGGGCAGAGCCAGGGCCGGCCCTGGGTAGGGGCAAGAAGGGCGACGCCCTAGGGCCCAGCCTGATTGGGGGCCCCGACCCTGTGCATATATATACTACACAATCGAACAAGACGGGCCTTAAAGCATATAGCGCACGTACTGTTAAAAAAACTAGTAGGTTACTTGAACTGTGAAAGGCACAATCCAAGTCTCGTTTCAATCGATCCATCTCATAACACCAGCCGCCGTCGTTTCTTATTCCTGTATCCTCGTTCCCCTTCTGCTCCTACTCCCGAAGCATGCAGCATACCTAGCAAATTAATGGATATTGCTGCTATACTTGATTCCTTTGATACCCTTTCAGTTTCTCCATCTCACTCCTCTATGGATTTGCCTATAACTATTCTCATCTAGCGGACGGCCACAGGCAGAGACAACACTTCATAAGCTCAGTTACTTTGCAAGTTGCAGCAGGACATTTTCTTGGGTCAAAGGCCTACAAAGTTCTTGTAATTTCATAGTCCTTTTCCGCTTGACTTTTGTACTGTTTTTCTTTGTTTTCCAACGATTCCCTGACTGATCTTCTATTTCTGTATGGGGTTGTTCATTTGAGGATACGAGGACCCTAGGAAGACCTGATATGCTTGGGATTGGATAGCTGGATTTCTTTTATTTTTCATCAGACAAATTCAGGTATTTCGACTCCTTTCTTGTAAAATGTTGGCTAAAAACATGATTTTGAGAAAGAAGAAAGAAAATGCTAGCAGATAAGTTAGATCCGATATATTTTATTTAGTAATGAAAAAAGGATGTTTTTTAGGCATAAAAATGTTGTGCTTTGTATCTTTTTTTTGCACCGATTGTGCTATGCATCGATGTAATATATATTTTTCACTATATTAGGCCCACTTTTTAAGTTCGCCCCGGGCCTCTGAAAAGTCAGGACCGGCCCTGGGCAGAGCGCCGGAGCAGGAGAGGGAGGAGGTGGATGGGTTCGGACTGGCGACACGGAGAGGGGGAAGGGAATGAGTTAGGGTTGCAGGACGCTGGCCGGCTTAAATAGCCGGATTTTGACTTGGGCGATGAGCCGGAGCGGCGCCACGCGGCGTTCACACCGCAGCGACGAACGCGACGTCCGTCGGACCGTCGGGTTTCCGGGCATTTCCATGTGGAGCCCCTTCGTCAGGCCACGTGACGGGTGTGCCCAGGCGCCTCCATTTCTGTCTCATATTTGAGCTAGATATGGGAGGTGCCGATCACCTCGGACTTTTGATGGCCGTTTAAGAGGCTCGCCTGGATCAAAAAATCGTGACCGGACAATGACCGGGCGATCTGCCTGGATGTTTGAGACGGGTTTGAGAGGTCCGGTTATAGATGATCTTAATCCGTCACACACCGCATTATAAACAGCCAACATTTGATTCATCGCTCTGCCTTCCATACTGAAATCACGTATAGGAATTAACCAGCTTACGGTTGCAATGTCAGCCAAACCTTAGACAACAACTTCTGATGCACCACCATATACTCGGTTATGTACGCGTTTTAACAAAGCCATGCATCCATTCAGGTTTTAACAAAAACCATCCAGCGGGGCGTGCTACTAGAGAAGAGATCAAAGGACCCGTTTAGTTTGTGAGTAAATTTGCCTTAGTTTATGGCACCTAAGATTAAACAAGTTTGATCAATTTAGAAAGGTGTTTGGTTCAAGTTTCGCCTTAGACAAAATATTTTTTGCCACACCAGGACCTCACATCACACACTCAAAAAGTGTTGCAAGGGCAACCTACTATTGCTAGTTTTTCTTTCCTCTCTTGCAATGTACTCTGTCGGTGAGCCTGTGAATTCGCCTTCGCTCTGTCTGCCACTCCAGTGGCTGGTAGCAGGGAGGAGAATCCTGATACGTCGCTTTGGCTAGTAGATAGGTTATAGTTTCAGTCCTCGGAGGGGTGGCGCTCGTGTGGATGGCGGCACTTCATCTTCGGATCGGTCATCCGGTCTTCTATCCTCCTCAAGTTCATTCTTTGAAAAAGTAAGTGAGAACATGATAACATCTCTAATACTTTATGTGGATGATAAATTATTGACTGGGAATGATGTTACATTTCTTAACACAATTAAGGATTCACTGAAAAAATAGCTCTTCGATGAAAGACTTATACAAAATAACATACATATTGGCATAAAAATCTATAGAGATAGGTTAAGACGCCTAACAGGGCTGAGCCAAAGCACATACGTTGGCAGATCTGGGCGGCCTCTGGTTTGCTGGTGGCTAGCGTCGAGCTGGGTTTGTAGCTCAGTGATGCGCTTCTCGGCTATTGTAGACAAGTTTTGAACTGATAAGCTTACTGACGGGATGGAAGGAGGATTAGCTTACTGACATATCATCTACAATTTTTCCCAAAGGTTCTACAGCTTGACCTTAGATTTAGCCATAATCTTCTTTAGCTTCTCCACCTCTTTGGAGAGGCGGATATTCTTTCTGCTGCATTCTCGGCACAACAAGTACGAGAAAACGAAAAGGGAGAGAGATTCAAACTGGCGACCTACACCTTAATTTTAACTCGCTCTGACCAACCGGACAGACAACAGGTTGCAATAATGTTCTTTCTTTTTCTTTTTTATATACTTTCCCCTGCCAGGTTTATTCCTTTTTTCGTTGTGGATTTTTTCTGGACCGAATTTTTGTTTTGGTTTTTCCTCTCTTTTCTGTTTCTTTTCTTTCATATTTTTTCTTTTCCTTTTTTCAAAATGGACAAAGTTTTTCAAATTTGACGAACTTGTTTCAATTTTTTTATGCACTTTTTTCAAATTCAATGAACTTTTTTCAATTTTTTTGAAATTTTTATTCCAAATCCGATGATTTTTTTTAAATCTATGGGCTCTTTTTCAAAATCGGTGAACCTTTCCAAATTCAGTGAACTTTTTTCAAAATCGACAAACCCTTTTTATATGTGAACTTTTTTTTAACTGAGCAACATTGTTTTTGCATGTTCATGAACTTTTTTCGAAATATGTGAACTTTCAAGTTTTGTTCACTGTTTTTAAAGAAAATCACGTATGAGAGGCTATAATTCTTCTTACATTTTTAGCACCCATTTCAGTCACTTGCGGCGAGATGGTGCAGTGGTAAGCCAAACGCCAGCAAGAATGCTGTCGCGAGTTCAATTACGCGCGGCTGTTCTACCTTTGGTGGAGTTTTCGCACTATAACATCATTTCGTGCGTTGCACCTTGGTGGGCCGGCACACTTGGCGCTGCAGTGAGCGCCGGTTGGGGTCCGCAGAGCTGAATATGAGCTCCCATTTTTATCTGGTTTTCGGATCTTGTCTACTCGATGAATAATCACAGAAGAGCTCGACTGGTTTGTTTTTCTTAGAGAAAGAAAAAACACTCGGCTGGTCTGTCTCTACCGTTCGTCCATCTATGTAACCTGTCATTTCTATTCAGTGGATGGGGGCTCGCCGTGCCCGTTGGTCACCGACTGATCGAACTACAGAACTACTTGCACGGTCTAGTTGCAGAGGCCAGAGGTCATCTTTCTTTTCGAAGAAAAAAAAACTTGCACTACCTAGTTAATTTACTTTATTATTGTCCATATATCCATGATACATCAGCTGTATGGCGTTTCCTTGCAGTACATTGCACGCGCTGAGAAACCCAACGGTCCTGCTCAAGCTCGATATATCAAAGGCCTTTGATACGGTGAAGTGGCCGTTTCTCCTGGAAGTTATGACACGGCTTGGCTTTGGGTGGAGATGGAGGGACTGGATTTGTGGACTGCTTGCCACTTCGACGACAAAAATTGCAGTGAATGGGGTGCCAGACGAAACGATCTATAATGCGTGTGGGCTAAGGCAAGGTGACCCGATCTCCCCAATGCTATTCATCCTCTGTATGGAACCACTACAAGCCTTGTTCAGCAAAGCCACGGATCAGGGCATCTTCGCCCCCATGGCTACAAATGGAGTGCACCAGCGGCTGTCCATGTTTGCCGACGACGTCATGTTGTTTTTCAAGCCTTTGCCTCAAGAGATCAATGCTTGTAGAGAGATTCTGACCATGTTTGGGGCTGCCTCGGGCCTTGTGGTGAATCTGGCCAAGAGCGCTGCATTGCCCATCCGTTGCTCTCAGGAGGAGTTAGATACAGTGTGCACATCCTTGGCTTGCACAAGCTCATCTTTCCCTTGCAAGTATCTTGGCCTACCACTCTCAATCAGGAAGGCCACGCCTGCGCAGTTCCAGTACTTGGTGGAGAGCTTCGCTAACCGGCTGCCCAATTGGAAGGCCGCCTCCCTACCGAAAAGTGGAAGACTGATCCTCATTCTCTCGGTACTATGTGCGATCCCCATTCACGCTATGCTCGCCATGAATATACCCCCGAGGACGCTCACAGCCCTGGAAAAGATTTGCCGAGGTTTCCTCTGGTGTGGCAAGATGGAGGCGCGCGGTGGCAACTGCGCCGTGGCATGGAACTCGGTGTGCCGTCCTAGGTGGGCAGGAGGTCTCGGCATACCAAATTTGAGGTGGTTGAACACCGTCATGATGGCAAGATGGCCGTGGCTACAGCGCACCGATCACATGAGGCCTTGGACGGAATTCCAAATACCAATCCCTGCGGAGTCGAGAGCACTCTTCCGCGCGGCGGCAACGGCTAAGGTGGGGCATGGACATGACACACGATTCTGGGAGGACAAATGGATCGACGGCTACCGAGTCCAGGACTTCGCGCCCATGATCTACTCGAAGGTAGCCACACAAGTGAGATCTTCGCGAACGGTAGCAGCGGCACTTACTAATCATGCCTGGGCGGTGGACGACGGGCCTGAGCTTACGGCTGGCATGCTAGAGCAGTTTTTGGACCTATGGCATCGTGTGGAGGGCGTGGTCCTGTGTGAGAACGAGCCGGACAAGATATTATGGGCATGGGAGAAGGATGGCATGTTCTCGGCACGCTCGGCATACGCGGCCAAGTTCGCGGGTCTGGAGGTGGCACCAACGGCGGAATTCACGTGGAAATCTAGGGCGCCTTTACAGCGTCGGTTCTTTGCCTGGCTGGCCATGAAGAACAGGTGCTGGACCTCTGACCGCCTCGCCAAAAGGGGACTCCCTCACCACAGTTCGTGCCCATTCTGCGGCCAACAGGAGGAGACCATCACCCACATCACGATCGGCTGTGTCTTCGCTAGAGCAATTTGGAACAAGGTGTGCCTCGCCTTGGGACAACCAGACCGTGCCCCAACGGCGACAGAATCCCTCCCCGAGTGGTGCATAAGGCAGGGGGAAATCGGGCAGCAACGAAGGATATCTAGAACAATTTCTATCTTGGTTCTATGGGAGCTATGGATCCACCGGAACGCAGTGGTCTTTGACGGAGTGGTGCCATCCACACTCACGGTGCTAAAGAGCATTGAGCGGGAGGCCAAGGCATGGAAGCAGGCAGGCTTACTGCAAGGGGAAGTTGAAGTGTTCATGCTGGGCCTTGCAACGTGGGAGAGTAGCGAGTAGTTTTTATTCTGAGTAGTCGGGTGGTGTGGCCGAGGGCTACATGTAAATAACCTTGTACTGGCATTTTGTGGAGGGTTCTTACCCTTTCCTTCTATAATATATGATACGCACACTCGTGCGTATTCAAGAAAAAAAAAAGATGTATGGCGTTTATGCCTATCACTCCAGCGGCGACCGTCGTCCGGGTCCGGGTGGGGTAGTAAAATGACCGCAGCAGCAGTAGGGCATCGTGCCTTTGGTGATGCAACGGCCTCTGTATCGACTTCTCATGCAGAAATTCCTGCAGTCCTCTTCAGGGCAGTACCCCTTGATCGGCACGCATCCTTCATTCTCTGCACGCGCACAAAATCCCGATTCAATAATAGCTCAGGCCAGGAAATAGATCGCGGAGATGCAATTCAAAGACAAAGTATCCTGGTCATGACTGACAGATCAGAAGAAGAGGATCACCTGCGAGACATGACGATAGAACGGCCATGACCACGAGAGCGGCCAAGCACAGGGTGCTTGTCATCTTGGAGGCTGCCATGCAAAACCTAATTCTCCCTTGCTTGCTTCCTCTCGGTTTTTTCTTCTGGTTTTTTGTACCCTGGGCCTAGGGTGCTCGTTGTTGACTACGCTTATATAGAGTCACATACTTTGTCTTGGAGTAGCAGCGTTTCATGCATTTATTGTGGTAAGTTAATATTCAGTGGATATGCCATATCCTGGAGTATAGTATAGTAACGTTATCATGCATTTATTGTGGTAAGTTAATATTGAGTGGATTTGTCATATCTTGAGGTACTGACAATTGTGGATTGTGATATTGTATTAACACACGCTAAATGGCCTAAATCAATACTATATATTTTTCTTATATTATGGATTGCCGTTGCACCTACCTAGTAAGATAGTATTTGATGGGAAGCGTGTGTAACACATCCAACTATGATTCCTTCCATTTAACTCCCAAAATTTTATTTTTTGGAATATTTTAAAAGATTATTCCTATATTCACTTTTATTTCCAATTTCCCTATCATTTTTTTGCGGACAAATTTCCCTATCGTTGTTCACTATAATCAAAATTTTGCTCACTCTGTCTGACTCTTCTATTAATTTGATTTTGTTAGTGACATGATCCTTCTTTCCGCAATATTTCATGTTTTCATTTTCATGATCACTACATACTCAGTCAAACATCTTTAGAAAATACATCATTATTATTTGACCAACCATCAGGAGAAGAAAAGAAGGGGCATTATTTGTAGAGCGAAATACACATAAAGTCGGTTGCTTGTGATACATGTCTTTTGTAAGTGCATCTAGTGCCCCTTAGTAGTTTTGAAGTAATGTAGACAAATGAGTTAAGGAACTAATGTGTTTGTGAGTGTACACGGGAGTTATAGTCCCTCAAGATTTGGTTTAACGACGAAAGACGATTGCTAAAAATGTACTCCCTCCGTCACAGTTTAGAAGGCACAGTTAAATTTGCGTGCGTTTCCACAATAGACAAGGTTTAAGGCGCTTTGTATTTATTTCTAATAGCTAATTAGTACTCCGATATACTATTTCTATATGCATGCGTAGTGTGAATGCTATTTTTTAGCCCATCTCACAACCAATAGATAACCACCTAGGTTCCAGAGAATTTCCAAGCGCGCCTTCTAAACTGTGACGGAGGGAGTATTTCTTCGAGTGAAGGTGCGGCCTTTCAAGAAATTGATGTGAAGAATTGGAGGCTTGAAGACTTTTATTTTCATAGTTTCTTTCTTCTTATTTGTGTCATAGGAAACACCGTACTATTAAAGGGGATCTAGGTGATACATAAATCATATTTCCGAAGTGATGCTCAAAACCTATATACAAAGTATATTTCTTTGAGTGAAGACTTTCAAAATCTCCAACAGAGGTGATGAAGTCATTAGCGACAGAGACGTAGTTGTTCTGATCGCTGACGAATTTGTTCTGATTGAGGAATTAGTATTTCGCCAGTGTAATCTGCCTACCATGAGGAAATTGAGTGCCTCGGCGAATTTGAGAGTCTAAATTCCTACCGTTACTAGGCAGAGTGCCAGCTTCCGAGTAGATCCTTATCCTGACAACAATCATGTTCGAAGAGGCATTTATGATAATTCTTCCAGACGGTTAGGCGTTATGGCCTGAGCACCCAAGAGCAATTGTGGCGTGCCGATGAACAAGTCTGTGAAGGTTTTGAAGGTCTACCTTGAAGACTTACTACGAGTGATTGGGCGAGGTTTGCTGTGACCTTAGCTCAAGAGGAATATGGTGAAGAATAAGTGTCTTCAGAGTTGTGTCATCACCGAGCCATCCTGGTTTCAAATTCCTCAACCCATTACTTTCAGTTATTCCACTGCTGAAGGATCTGTGATCTGCTTTCTGAAGAATTTGAACTGAAGACTTTCATCATGTTGTTTTTCATTTCTTCAATTCATCTTCTATATGCTTGAATGCTTGTGTGATTGCATTTTATTCACTTGCATCTATCCTATCTTGTATGCATGCTTTACGATTCTGTGATGAATTAGTCTCACTTTCGTTTCTATTTCTTCACTCTGATCTTCGTTAAATTCATCAGAGTTTGACGAATTTTTAAAAATCTCCCATTCACCCCCCCCCCCACTCTGGAGTAAACCTGCGCTTTCATGTTTTCTTTCTGAAGAAAGAAAGGCACCCAAGTGTTTAGGGTTTTCCTGTCTCCTTCCGGTGCTCCCAAGCGTTTAGGACATGTGATTTTATGGCATTTTATTTTGCACTGGATGTGCTAGCTACTAATTTAGGGACTAATACATTAAAACAGAAAGATTTAGATCCTATCGAGTCTGGGTCGCTATGCATTCTGCTGGAAATAAAGATTCCTTATGGAAGGCTATACATAGACTTCCCACGACTTCTAATATTTTCCTTGTTGATTGTCGTTTTCTTATACAGTTACTGAGGCCTAGGATGCTTGTAAAAGCCGAAATGTGAGTTTGTCTTCCGTGTGGGTCCTAACATAGAGTGATTTTGTCACATCCCTAGTTCTGGTATGACCTAGACCAGCTAGTCTTTGTGCATCATGTTTAAATTCCATTTAAAATTGAAATGGGGATTTGTGAAACCCACAGAATCATTCTGGAAATGACCCAAATAAAAAATTGCTCTAAAAGGGTCCAAGAAAATGCTCATGTTGCTCTCTGAAAATCTTGGACAGAGATAAAATTCAAACCAACATTTTCAGGAGCTCATAAGTATTTATTTTGGACTTTTAGAATTAATTCAATAATTATTTGCATTGGATTTATATTTGATATTTTTCAAATATGATCCAATAACTCTGAAAGTTTGCAAGTGGCCTTGAATACTTTTAAACAGGCCACATAGTAATTTTTAGAAGTTTATGAAATGATTTGGTATAAAAATCAAATCAAAACAAATTAAACAAATAGAAAAGAGAAATAAGAGAGAAGGAGAGAAGTACCTGGGCCTTACCTGGCAGCCCATCTGGCCGGTCCAGCCCACCAGGGGCAGGGAGGTCTTCTTCCTCCCGCCAGTCGGATGCACACCGCGTGCCCGACGCGCGCACGGCCACCGCACGCCACCTCATGCCTCCCTGCTTGCTCCCGTGACCCCTGGAGACGCCACGCAGACCCCCTCGACTCTCTCTCACTCTCCCTCGCTCTCACCCTCTTTCCTGGATCCCTCTCCCTCGCATCGGAGCAAGCTCGTCGCCGCCGATCGCTGCTGCCGCGGCCACCGTCTCCGCCTCGCCCCTCTGACGTGTCTACGAGCTCTGCGACGTCGTCCTCGTCTTCTCCACCGAGCCAGGCAAGCCGGGACGCACCGTAGCGTCCTCATCGCGCTCGCCTTCGACCTCGGGCGCCGCCGATCACCGTCGCCGATTCGTCGTCCACAGCCCGCCCCCAAGCTCGCTAGCTGCACCAACAGAACCGCTGTGAGCTACTGGTCATTTCCCCCATCCTTCCCTGCTCGATTTCTTCCTCTAGCCTCATCGCCCGTGAAACCGAGGCCGCCGTCCGCCATGGCCGGCGAGCCCGCGCTCCAGAGCCTCTCCTGCTCGCTCCAGGGGCACTGACACGCTCCTGGCGCCTCCAGGAGGCCGCCTAGCCACTCCGTTTGCTCGCTCAAGCGCTGCAGCCGCAACCCCGCACTCACTCCGGTGCCGCCACGAGCTCACTTCCGGCGAGCTCCATCCACCCCACGGCCTCCCACCTGCTTCGTTAGATGCGCGCGAGCGCCAGCCACCCTCGGCACCCATCCGCGCGTCGAATGGACGCCGGAGCAGCGTTTCCGGCGAGTGTCCGCCGCGGTTTTGGTCGCCGCCGGCCAAACTCCAGCGGGCTGACATGGCACTTGCTTAATTAGCACTAATCACATATTAGTTTAACCCCAAGGGTCAATGACAGACGGGCCCCACCGGTTTAGTTAACCAGCTAACGTAATTAGTTAGAATTAATCTAATTCGACTGGACCCACACGTCAGCCTCTGTAGTTGACACCGTGTCACTCACCAGTGGGTCCCACTGGTCAGGTTTGACCTGGACAGTGCCCGTTGACCTGCTGACATCATGCTACTGTCATGCTGACGCAGTATATCATTTTCTAGTTTAAAAATAAATCAAGAAATTCCAGAAAATGCTATAAACTTCAAAAATTCATAGAAATTCAACCGTAGCTCAGATTGAAATAATTTATATATGAAAAATTATCAGAAAAATTCAATCTATCCATCTATACCATTTTCATGCATGACAAACCAACTTATACATGCTGTATATGAGGAAACACATGAATGGCATTTATAAAGGCATATTTTGGAGTTGCATTTGGAACTTTGGTTCCAATGGACTTCTTGCAAATGAATGTTGGACGCATTAACTCAAACAAACATCACATACTCATGCCATGATCATGCATCATATTGTTGCATATGCTTGTGTTTGATTGCCGACACTGTTCCTTCTCGATAGGTCCTGCTCCAGAGACCGATCCAGAGTACCTGTCAGAGGAGCAGTGCCCCCATGTTGATCTACCAGGCAAGCAAACCCTCTTGTTCATTTCGATACAATCCTACCCTCTCGCTCCTGCTATCATTTATTGCATTAGGACAACAACGATTCAACTGCTACTTTGTGATGCGGTAGTTGAACCCATTCCTCTGCATGACCTGTCATTGCCATAGTAAATAGTTAAAACCCACTAGCATGTGTAGCAGTTGATTGAGCCATTTTGTGTTCCTACCATGCCATGCCTGCTATTGCTTACAGTTGTGTCAGGTCTGATTCATCGGGAATGAATTGGAGTGGTACGATATGTTCTGGTGCTGAGAGTTAAGCGTGTGAACACGATTTGGTAAAGGTAGCGATGAGAGGCCATGTAGGAGTACATGGTGGCAGGGGCGAAATCAGGCCTGGGGCAACTGGGGCTATAGCCCCAGGCATGGCCCAGCTAGTACACATGCATTTGTTTGTATTTTTTTCAAAATTTGGTGTTATAGAGGCCCAGCCCCAGGCCTGCTAATCCAACCCCAAGCAAGAGCGCATGGACGTGCATTTGCTTAGCCCATTCTATCCATCTACCAATTGCTAAATGAAATAGAATAGCCCAACGATACGTCCAGCTCGCCTAATCGACGAAAATCTCATCTGATTGGAAACGAATACTGAATTACAGATGTGTCGCATCCCCTCGTCAAGGCGGCTCGGTGCTCATCGCAGAGCAGCCCCTGCTGCGCGCCTGAGCCCTAACAATCTGATTGGCTACCTCATGTTCTGTAATTCTCAGCTGCCCACTACCAAACCCAGGTAATCATCCAACAATTTATCTATTCTAGTATATATATATATCTATTTTAGTAAATCTGTTCCTAGTAAATCTGTTCCAATAAACGCTCCCTCGGTTTCATAAGTTTTGTTGTGGTTTTAGTTAAAAGAACCGAGGGTGTAAGTGCATCTAGTGCCACCCCTAGTTGGTTTTGGAGTATTGACGACAAACCTAGTTGAGGGACTAATGTGTTTGTGAGAATTGCAGGATAACACAGGTAGAGTCCCTCATTGATTCGGTTTTCCTACCAGAGATGACCCCTAAAAATGTATGAAGACATTGAAGTCAAAGGTGGTATGTGAAGACATTCACATTGAAGACTATGACAAGAGAAGACATCGCATGAAGACTATGGAGTGCGAAGACTTAGACCTTTCGTAGTTCTTTTTCTTCTTTGTTGAGTCATAGGAACCACCGTACTGTTAAGTGGGGTCCAAGAGAACCAGTCAGAATGACTGAAGTGATGCTTAACCAAAATCCTATGTCTTCGAGTTAAGACTATGAGAGCGAATCTTGTTCAGAGTTGAACAAGTCAGCTTTGCTTGTAGCCCAAGTAAAGTTGCCATGTGTGTTTGAAATCTGACCGTTGGAACACGTGTCAGTTCCTTAGTGACCCAGGGTCATTTCGGACAAATCAGGTCGGGTTGCCTAGTGGCTATAAATAGCCCACCCCCTACAACCATAAACGGTTGGCTGCTCAGAGTTAAAGTACGGCTTTTGTCGTTTGAGAGCAACCCACCTCGAAGCCTTTGAGAGAGAATTCCTTGAGAGGATAAAGCCCTAACCATCCAGAGCCAAAGAGTGTTAGGCATCACTTAAGTCTTCTTGTCTGTGTGATCTGAAGACTTATTACACTTGAGGATTGTGAATCCTCCAGCCGGTTAGGCGTCGCGTTCTGAGCATCCAAGAGTCATTGTGGATCGCCGGTGAATGAAGTCTGTGAAGGTTTGGAAGTCTACCTTGAAGACTTACCAGAGTGATTGGGCGAGGACTGGGTGTCCTTAGCTCAAGGGGAATAAGGTGAAGACGAGGTCTTCTGAGTTGAATCTCAGCCTCCCTAACCAGACGTACAGTTGTCACAGCAACTGGAACTGGTCCAACAAATCATTGTCTTCAACGAGTCACTGGTTTCATCCTTCTCTTCCCTTTACTTACTGTTGGTTCTTGTGAAGTCATTGTACGATAGCATTACCATTCGACTTCACTAAGTGATTAGGTGTACTGATTGGCTTCTCAATATCTTCCTACCTGATCCTTACTGCCTAGCTGCTATTAGTCATTGTGCTTTCACTTCATTGAATACGTGACTATGGTTTGCCGAGTGTAGTCTACCTTTCGCTGCATGGTAATAGGTTTATTTCTATCGTTTGTCTTCGAAACTTACATGTTTTGAAGACTTCCATAAAAATCGCCTATTCACCCCCCTCTAGTCGATCACTAGCACTTTCAATTGGTATCAGAGCAAGGTACTCCCTTGTTCTGTGTGATTCGATTTAACCACCTGGAGTTTTAGCTATGTCGACTGCAGGGATAATTAAAGTCTCTGTTGCGTGCCCCGTCTTCGATAGAACTGAATATCCCTACTGGAAGAATAAGATGCGCATGCATCTTGAAGCCATTGATGTCGACCTATGGTATGTTGTCAAGAACGGTGTTCCCAAGGCTGGAGAAGGTGTCACTGCCGCTGATGTCAAGAAGTTCATTCAACTGGACTCTACTGCCAAGAATATCATCTGTGGTCATCTGACCAAAGGACAGTATGGCCGCGTGAGTGCTTTGGAAACATCTAAGCTAGTCTGGGACTGGCTATCCAAGGTCAACGAAGGCGTCTCAACCCAGAGAGATCAGAGAATCAGTGTCCTTCCTCTTCAACCACTTCAAGAGAAATGACAATGAGAATGTCCAGCTCACGTTTGATCGACTCACTGACATCACAAACGAGCTTCAAGCCCTCGGCGCTACGAGATCACCAAGCATGAAGTCGTCAAGACACTCCTGAGATCACTTGACAGTTCGTTTGACACCCTAGCCCTGATGATTCAAGAACGTCCTGATTTCAAGACACTCGATCCGTCTGACATACTTGAGAGGCTCAACACACACGAATTTCAGCTTTCTGAGAAAAGAGACATCTACGGTCCCAACTATGGGCGAACTCGTGCCTTGAAGGCAAAGGCTGTCTCCTCATCTGAAGAAGAATCTGACAGCAGTTCTGATGATCCTGAAGACATTGGAAGGGAGCTTGCTATGCTTGTGAAGAAGTTCCAAAAATTCACCAAGAAGAAAGGCCTCAGAAAGTCTTCACGATCAAGCTCAAGGAATGATGAAGCTTCTGCTCATGACTACAAGAAGAGAACATGTCACAAGTGCAAGAAACCTGGCCACTACATCTCTGAGTGTCCACAGTGGGACAATGAGAACAAGAAGAAGAAGAAGAAGAGCAAGGAGTATGACTCTGACGACAAGAAGAAGAAGAAATACTCAAAATCTTCTTCCAAGTCTTCCTCCAAGTCTTCATCACACAAGAAGAGCTCATCTGGCAAGGCACGTGCGTTTGTTGGCAAGGAAATGGACTCTGAGGAGGAGTCCGCTTCTGAGGAGGCGGAGGTGGAGTCTGAGGAGGAGTCCGATTCTGGCGTTGCAAGTCTGGCTACAGCATACGTTGCCAAGTCCATCTTCAACACTGAAGACAATGACTTCATCACCGACACCGATGCAAATGACAAGGACTACTCCGCTCCTTCCTACTGCTTCATGGCACGCGGTGCCAAGGTAAACACACGCACTACTCACTATCAAACATCTAGTGACGATGACTCTGATTGTGGTTCCAAACCCAGCTACAAAACACTTGCTAAAATTGCAACTGAACAACAGAAAGCTATGGAACACATTCAAAAACTGTTAGACAAAAGCGATGATCTGTTAGACGCTGAAATGACTCGATCTCAGTCCTTAATTGAAGACATAAAAAATCTTCACGTTAAGTATGAGGAACTTGAAAGTCGTCATGAAACGCTCTCAACAACTCATGAAAGGCTTTCCTATGATTATCTTCAAAGGAAGCAAGATCTTGAGAAATTGAGAGCGGCTCATGAAGATCTTCAAAAGGAAAACGAGTCACTTCGCGCCGAACAGATCAGTTCAGCTCAGGAAGGATTTGAACCACCATGTCTTAAATGCATTGAGCGTGATAACGCTACTTCTGTTGCTGAATGTTCTACTGCTGCTACTGTTGCAATATCTTCAACTGTTGATGTGGTAACTAACCCCTCTGCTGAGGATACCACTGCTATTGCTGATGAGAATGCTAGGTTGAAGACACTGCTTGAAACAGGGATGTACAAAAGTCTCAAAGGGCATCAGACACTATGTGATGTCCTCAAAAGGCAGATCCTGAACCGAAACCCTAGGAAAGAGGGTGTTGGGTTCGAAAGGAAAATGAATGCTGATGGCTCTTACTGGAAACCTGAGCAGTACCCCAAAACCACATGGGTTGCTGCAAAGGAACCTTCAGCAGATCCATCCACCCTATCTGGCTTCACTTGTGCTAACCCCATTGTTATTGATGAATCCTTTGATGCAAACTATAAACTGTTTAAGAATCAGAATGGTGAAGTGTTTGCCAGGTATATTGGTACTAACTGCAGGAATGGACCGCCTATGAAGAAGATCTGGGTGCCGAAAAGGTGTTTGGAGAATCTCCCTGTGAATGTCATCATGACACCACAAGTGAAGAAGACAAACCCCAGACCACAGGCTTCATACGGTCCAAAGGCTTCATACAGACAGAGGACTCACCTGAGTCACACTAACGCAAATGTTTTGCAGGGAAGCCATACTCAGGCCTATGAATATGAGCGCGGTCCATCAAACCGCCATGTTCATAAGACCAAGAACTATTCTGCTTATTCTTATGAGTACTATTGTCCACCTGCAAGACTTTTTGCTAGGGCTCCAAAGCCAAAGTTCTCAGATGCTGCACTTAGACTTATTGCTTCGAAGCCACCCCTGAAGATGTGGGTGGCTAAGAAAGCTTAACTCTCTTTTGCAGGGAAAGGTCTCCAGCCGAAAACCAAAATCGTCTGACACTATTGCTGGGGACCTTAAACATCTTGTAGGGCGCAAGATCAAATGCCCAAATGGTCTTATTATGTACTTTGTTCCTGAATCGCTTGCAACTTGCCCTATCAGTCCTAATCTCGATCTAAGCTTTAATAATCCACTGGTTCGTCAAATGTTTTTGCTTCACAATTCTCTTCGTGAAGCCTATCCCCCTAACTGCACTGTAGGGTACGACACCAGCTGCTTCAGAATGGATTATTGATAGTGGGTGTACAAATCACATGACTGGCAAGCGAAGCCTTCTCATGGACTCAACTTTACGTCCATCTGACAAAAGTCACATCACATTTGCTGACACTGGTAAAAGCAAGGTATTGGGTCTAGGTAGAGTTGCAATCTCAAGGGATCAACACATGGATAAAGTCATGCTTGTTGAATCCCTTGGTTTCAACTTAATGTCTGTCTCAATGCTTTGCGATTTAAACATGATTGTGATGTTTGGAAAATATCGTTGCCTTGTACTAATGGAATCTGACAAGTCTCTAGTGTTTGAAGGGTATCGGAAAGATGATTTGTACGTGGTAGATTTCTCAGCAGGACCACAACTTGCAGTATGTCTTCTAGCAAAAGCTTCTGAATGCTGGCTCTGGCATCGAAGGCTAGGGCATGCTGGCATGAGGAACCTCCACACCCTTGCAAGGAAGAAGCATGTCATAGGCATCGAGGGCGTCAAGTTCAAGAAGGATCACTTATGCGGTGCCTGTGAAGCAGGAAAGATGACGAGGGCCAAGCATCCCTCGAAGACAATCATGACAACGACTCAACCCTTCGAACTGCTACACATGGATCTCTTCGGTCCCACTCATTACTCAACTCTTACTACTACTGCTTGTCTCTATGGCTTTGTCATTGTTGATGATTATTCAAGATATACTTGGGTGCATATAATCCTTTACAAGACTGAAGTGCAGGATGTCTTCAGACGCTTCGCCAATCGAGCAATGAACAACTATGGCGCCAAGATAAAGCACATCAGAAGTGACAATGGCACTGAATTCAAGAACACTGGCCTAGATACATATCTTGATACTTTGGGCATCACACATGAATTCTCAGCTCCGTACATGCCACAGCAGAATGGCATCGTCGAACGCAAGAACAGAACACTTATTGAGATGGCTCAGACGATGCTTGATGAATACAAGACTCCAAGAAAATTCTAGCCTGAAGCCATTGACACTGCATGCCATATCATCAACCGTGTTTATCTTCACAAGCTTCTGAACAAGACATCCTATGAGCTCCTTACTGGCAAGAAGCCAAATGTCAGTTACTTCAGAGTATTTGGCGCCAGGTGCTGGATCAAGGATCCATATCACACTTCAAAATTTGCACCAAAAGCACATGAGGGTTTTCTGCTTGGATATGGAAAGGATTCGCACTCCTACAGAGTCTTCAATCTCTTTCATTATAAAGTGGTTGAAACAGTGGATGTGCGGTTCGATGAGACTAACGGCTCACAAAGAGAGCACCTGCCAAATGTGCTAGATGAAGTTCCATCCAGTGAATCAATCAAACTTATGGGAACTGGAGAAATCATACCTTCTGAAGCTCAACCTGAAGAGGAACTTATCATCTCCGCACCTGATCAACCTGAAGACAATGCTCAGCCTGAAGACAATCCCTCTAACAATGACAATGATCAGCAAGAGCAAAATCTTTGTCATGTACATCCCCGTGTTGCAAATGAAGTACAAATTGAGAGAATAATTGACAGCATCAATGCACCAGGTCCACTCACTCGTTCAAGGGCAACACAGCTAGCAAATTTCTGTGGGCACTTCGCATTCATCTCAATAACTGAACCAAAGAAAGTTGAAGAAGCCTTCATGAAACCTGAATGGATTCAAGCTATGCAAGAAGAGCTTCAACAGTTTGAGCTAAATAATGTATGGGAACTGGTTAAGCGTCCTGATCCTCGGAAGCACAATATAATAGGCACCAAATGGATATATCGCAAAAAGCAAGATGAGCATGGTCAAGTTGTCAGAAACAAAGCTCGTCTCATTGCTCAAGGATACACTCAAGTTGAGGGGATTGACTTTGATGAAACATTTGCTCTTGTGGCTAGACTTGAAGCCATACGCATACTGTTGGCCTATGCAAATCATCATAACATACTTCTATATCAAATGGATGTGAAGAGCGCTTTTCTTAATGGCAAGATTGAAGAAGAAGTGTATGTTGCACAACCGCCTGGCTTTGAAGATCCAAAACATCCTGACATGGTGTACAAGCTCAACGAGGCACTGTATGGCCTCAAACAAGCCCCTCGGGCTTGGTATGACACACTCAAAGACTTCCTGAAGAGCAAGGGCTTCAAATCTGGTTCCCTCGACCCCACTCTCTTCACGAAGACATATGATGGTGAACTGTTTGTGTGCCAAATATATGTGGATGACATTATCTTCGGCTGCACCAATCAGAAATACAGTGAAGAGTTTGGATATATGATGCAAGAGCAATATCAGATGTCCATGATGGGTGAGCTGAAGTTCTTCCTTGGTCTTCAAATACGTCAGCAACGCAACGACATCTTTATATCTCAGAGAAGTATCTCAAAGATTGCCTGAAGAAGTTTGGTATGCAAGACTGCAAAGGCTTCATGACGCCAATGCCAGCCAAACATCATCTGGGTCCCGACGACAATGGTAAAGAGTTCGATCAAAAGGTATACCGCTCCATGATTGGTTCTTTACTTTATCTATGTGCATCTAGGCCAGATATTATGCTTAGTGTTTGCATGTGTGCTCGATTCCAAGCGGCACCAAAGGAATCGCATCACTTAGTTGTGAAGTGAATTCTTCGATATTTGGCTTACACCCCAACTCTAGGATTATGGTATCCAAATGGCTCAGAGTTTGATCTGGTTGGATTCTCGGATGCTGATTATGCTGGTGACAAGGTGGATTGCAAGTCTACATCAGGCACATGTCATTTTCTGGGACGATCACTTGTATGTTGGTCTTCAAAGAAGCAGAACTGTGTATCTCTCTCCACTGCTGAATCTGAATACATTGCTGCTGGATTTTGCTACGCTCAGCTTCTGTGGATGAAGCAAACACTCAAAGACTATGGCATTCATCTGAAGCAAGTGCCACTCTACTGCGACAACGAAAGCGCCATCAAGATTGCCAACAACCCAGTTCAGCACTCGAAGACAAAGCACATTGAAATTCGTCATCACTTTCTCAGAGATCATGTTGTGAAGGAAGATATTGATATCATACACGTCAACACTGAAGAGCAATTGGCAGATATCTTCACCAAGCCCTTGAATGAGAAGAGATTTTGCAAGTTATGGTGTGAGCTAAATATCTTGGAATCCTCAAATATCCTGTGATCAGGCACACATCCTAACACTTATGCATATTAATGACTTAGATGTGCAACACACGAAGTAAAGTATATCTTCAATCAATGAAGATTTACATTCTAAGTGTGAATACATTAATGTGGAATCTGACTTCGGAGCGCCACGATAATTGTGCGCCGTGTCTGGGTCTAATACTTCCTATACAGTGGGTAACGCCACCACCAAATTCTTCTGTTTGAAGTGTTTTACCCATGGCGTTACATTTGCTATGTATTCACATTTTTTTGTCTTCATTCTCAACTTGTCCTCATGATTATCTTCACTATGTTGGTTTGATTGTCTTTTTCACATATATATATATATATATATATATATATATATATATATATATATATATATATATATATACTAGTGTTCTGTCCTCTACAGCATCCACTTATAGGTATGTCTTCTTGTTGAATCTTTTGAACTAAGTGAATGTGATCGGACCCTAACCTCTCTATGCTTTCTATCTCAAACTCTATCTCTCCAAATCATATGCATTCTCTTGAAACTGTCGAATGTCTTCTCTGCGTCCTTGTCAGCAGAGGATATAGAGACAAACATTAAGTTCGTTTTCAATGCTAATTCCTTCACATGAAACCCGGAGAAGTAGGAACGACCACCCGACAATCCAGGCATGCGTGGGAACGTGGAACAACCTCCGATATGTTGCATGATGGCCACGTGTCCTTCAGATGTGAAGCGCCAGGGGCACCTGTGTAATAACACTGTGTCGTCCCTGTCCCTATAAATACACGCCTCACCACAGTCATTATCCTTTCTTCCACTCTCGCTCAAACCCTAGCGCCACTGCTAGCCCTCGACGATGCTGGCGACGAAGCGCTTAGCTGCCGCGACCTCTCCAACGCTGTCTTCACGCCGGCCGCGGACATCGTCTTCTCCGCCGCCGCCATAGGTGTCCTCCGTCGCCAAGTTAGGGCACGGACGATCGAACTGCTCGGCCTCCTCTACCACTCCGTCTAGCAGTTCTTCATGTGGTAAATAAAACTTCCTTTTTACGGCCCCTTTGATCCTATAGATTCGTCACTTTCTACCACAAGCAGTTTTTGTTCACACAAGTTGGATCTATTTCATACTGCATCTCATAATATGTCTAGTATGTTCACTTATGCTTCACAAAGTAGTTAGGTTCCTCACTTGTACTGATCCGTGGATTCGTACAAATCTGGAACCAACTCCTTATCTATGAGTGAATGTCTTCGCACGATGAGGTCAATGTCTTCTAAACTGATTTATCTTCAAAATCTTCTGAGAATGCATATGACCTCTTCCCCTTCCCTCACACCTTAGTGCTGTCACAGGTACATGTCCGTGGGAGAATCCCTTGGTTCTCATAGTCTGCATTCATTTGCAAAATTCTTACAGCATCATATAAATTCTCCCGAAGCCAATTCCTGTTTGTCCAGCAAGCGAAAGCCTTTTAAGCCTTTGAATGTATTGAAGCCATTCAGTTTAAAGTTCATGGCTGCAGAGAAATCAGCAAGGAAGGGTGGCAGAAAGCGTCGAGGTGAAACATCAAGAGATCTGCCCGATGACCTCTCAGAGCTGTACAAGACAGATCCAGAAGAGGATTACAATCAGCGCAAGACACGAATCCAATGGATTCGACGATATTGGGCAGAACAGTGGTTCAAGTACAGGTTTGTGACCAAGGAATATGCTGAGAAGAATGCCATCAAGTGACCATGGGGAGACATCCTATACAGAACTCTTCAACCCAGGTCCAAAGATGAAGCCATTGAACAAGGCTTCTATCCCTGCATGGTCCATGGACCACAGCCTGCGGATGTTGACCCATCGTCATTGCTATGGTGTCGTGACGACAATCTGTTCAAGCGCAACTTCCAGTTTGCCCAGAATTCGGCGAAGCAGAACAAGAAGTCATTGGGACTAGACTTCAACCCTGGTCCCTCTACTCCCCGTGCCGATGGCACCCGCGAAGCTGAACCCAATCTTGTTGGGCCTTCTACAACCTGGACGGTCTTATCACTCATATCATGGTTAAAGGGACAGCCATGGATGAGCCTGCAGATGACGCTGAATCTAATGAAGCGCCTACACCGCCGAAGCCAAAGAAACTAAAGCAGCCTAAAGCTTCAAAGCCTGCCTCAACACCAAAAATATCACGGGCGAAGCCACTGGCTACTGCACCTCCTGAAGACAGTGTGCATTCTGAAGATTTGTCATGCATCTCCAAGCCCTCGAAAGTCAAGATGCCTCTGCAACACACCAGTCAAGAACTGACTGCTGCTGCTATTCTGCAAAACGACGCCATTGATCTGTCCAGCGATGAAGATCTAGCAGATGACGCTCTTGAGCAACTGATCAAGAGCAAAGAAGAAGCTGAAATCTTCAATGATTTTCCTCTCTTTGACGTGGCAATCATCCATCGCCATTGCTTCAGAGCTAGCTTTAGCTCAGCGCATCGTTGAACTGAAGCAAAATATCGACTTTGAGAAAGTTCAGTTCAAGAAGCATATGGCCAAGCTCAGCGTGCAAGAGGTCAAGAACTTCAAGATCATGCTGCACGAGCTCAAAGAAGCCTTTCTCAAGAAGAGTGGAGAAGCTCAAGGTTCTCGTGAGCGCATGAAGAGCCTGGCTGACAAGTGTCTGCAAGCCTACAATGAGGCTGAGAAGCGCAAGGCCCTTGGTCGTCCTGGCATCGACCCCAGGATGGCTGCAAAGAAGAAGAAGAAGCCCGCTATGGCCGAACCCGACGCACCAAGGCAGGAAGCACATCCCATTGTATTACCAGCCAGCATGACTGGCTCGAAGCCAAAGGCCAGGTCAACCGCTTCAGAACTGAAGAAGACGAGGACTGCTGAGGCTGAAGCCAGAAAGAGGAAACATCCTGAAGCCTCTGATGCTACTCCCTCCAAAAAGAAGCAGAAGACCAAGAAGGAACGGGCTGCTCCCACAGAGCCCTTATTTGTTAAACCTATCTCAATGGTTCGCCCTGCATCTACACACCAAGAGCGCCAACTGATTGTCCATGAGCCTGCTTCCACAGAAGCTCATACAGCTGAAGACATTCCAGCAGTTGATCCCACCGCTGCTGAAAATATTGGTCACCATGACAATGTTGAAGATGATGTAGTTCTTCCTCAGATCGAGCACCAACAGGTATCATCGCCTGTGCTTACGCACAGCGAACTCATCATCATTGGTCATCCTTTGACGCCAGTTGCTCAGGATGCATCATGGGCTGATCACCCATAACAACAAGTCACACCACCCCGGCAGGAAGAAGAAGATGACTTTGAGGCCCAGCCAACTCCATCTCCAGAGGCGTCGCCAGCGTTACGCAGGCTTCGCAAAGGACCAAGGTCTCAAGTCCCTCTTTCGAGCGTTCCAGAAGGAGAAGTGCCCCACCAATCTGTTGCACGTCAAGTGTTTCCAGATACCACTCCTACTGTGAATGTCTCGGAGTCTGAGGCTAAAGCTGCTGAAGACATTCCGGCTGCATCAGCTGACGACACCCAAGAAGAAGAACATGTCCCTACTCCCCCAACTACTGAAGAAGCTGTTCTCGAGGAGAACGTATCTGTGCCCGACCCTCCAGCTCATCAAGTGGAGGTAGAAAATCTTGAGGCTGCCACCACCAACACAAATGAAGCCAATGACGCTGTCATGGCTGAAGCAAATGTAGAGCCTGCACCAATGCCAGAAGTGAATGAAGCCATTGATGCAACTGCTCCTGAAGCCTCTGTTGTGCAGCCCAACGCCTCTGCCACTGCTCCTGTTCCTGCACCTGCTGCTGGTCCTCAGTTTGATTATCATGTTGAGCACAGGCCTTAGGTACAGAAGCCAATGCCAAGATTGCCCAGGTTTCCAGGTCCTGCATCAGCACCTGGATCCTTTAATGTCAACGGCTTCAAAGCAGACAACACCTTCTTCAATAGCTCCAAGAACCCCTACTCAAGGGAAAGAATATCTTCTGATTGGTTCTGGAGCTATCCGCAGCAAAGTTATTACTCATGCATTCTGTACAATCAAGGTCGCATCTTCCCTCATATGTGTCTTGACACCGAAGCAATAACTGGTCTGCCCTGCTTGGAAGAAGCTCTGGATTGCTTCAAAGAGGCTGGATTGTTGCCCTTCGTCACCGACCAAGAGCACTGGAACGAAGAGTTGCTGCTCCAATTTTATGCCACTCTTCACATACGAGGCTACAACAGAGGTCTGAAGACTTGGGTCCTTGAGTGGATGACTGGAAATGTTCATCACGAAGCCAAAGCCTTTGATATCATTGAGCTCACTGGTCTGCCCACTCCTGGAGATCTCTATGAACCTGGCTGTCAGCTTCACAGTGAAGCTATGGAGAGCATCTTTCAGAAGTCTGAACCGAACATGAGTCAGATGCTTAGTATGATGAAGCCTTTTCCTCCAGATGATGCATATCCTAAGGAGTTCTTTGTTGAAGACCTTGAGTATCTGCCACGGACTATCTATCACATTATAAGGCGAACTCTCTGGCCCATCAAAGGACATTCTCCACATGCAAAGCTGGAAGGTGCAATGAAGACTTTGGTCTTCTATATTCTTCACGGCAAATGCTTCAATGCACAAGACTTCTTCATCTGCCAACTTGCTGCATCAGGATCTGATCTTTTTGGCTTGAAGTTCTACGCTCCATGGATAATGCGTCTGATTAAACTCCACTCAGCTATCTCATATCAGCCATCTGCTCGCAATCATCGGATCTTTCTGCCTGACTTGGATATGTCCGTTGAAGCCATTTATCCAGAGCCTGCCAAGGAGCCTCTTAGTCTTCAGAATGCTGAGCATCAAAGTTTCTCTCAGAACATTGAAGGAGTTGAAGCAGTCACTCGTGTTTATCCTCTGGCTGGTACTACACATGCACCTCATCGTGCCCTCACTGAAGCCATGGAAAGCACCATTGCCCAACGGCCCAAGAAGCGATCTCGTGTTCTCAATGACCGAGAGCTTCTAGTAGCTCTTCATCAAAACCAGGATAGGCATCATGACTGGCTGAAGCGCCAAATGCAAAGCCTCTTGGTGGATGTCAACCGCATTCGAAATCTTGCCACCAAGAATGCCTTTGTTGCCCATGAAACCTGTCGGCGTACATGGAAAGGGCTGACGCTTATGTGTTCTGAGGATGATCTTCAAGAGGATGGCTTCTCTGAATGTTTCAAGTTTGACTCCACACCTCCCCGAAGGACTGTGCTGCGACGAACTCCATCTCTTGAAGACTCTGACTTCTCTTCCTCTGCGGCAACTGTGAATTCCAGAGTGATCGAGGACGAAGATGATGCCACTTCGCCGCCCCTACTTCTGCACGCATCGACACTGCTCCGAGTTCTTCTGCACCGCCGAACACCACCGACGACCTTGCTGCTTCGTCTACTCCTCATGGGAACGAGTAGATGCTCTAAGTCTTCAAACCTTTTTGGTCCTTACTGACAAAAGGGGGAGAAGCATATGAGTTTGATAGTCTTCAAGCGGGTCCATATGGGTGGTTATTTTATGTTTTGCCTAGTGTTTACAACTCTTGTTTTGATACATTTGGTTCTTTGAGTTGTAACACTTAAACTCGATGGCCGTCTGCTACTTATTTGCTATTCTGTGATGCGATGATAAATTCCGCATGTGCGACGATAAATTCCGCACTTAGATCATTTTGCAGACGTCCATTTTTCATTATGCATGTCATTATCTTCACATACTTTTCATGCATGATGCATTGTCATCATAAGTTGAAGAGGATCTCCACAAGTACAACCTGCCATTTGCATTTGCATTCCAAAAGCAAATTACTTATATGCACATCTTCAGGGGGAGCCCTTGCAACTTATGAAGACAATTCCTTATCCTTTACAATTTCACATATTATATTCCCCGTTGAAAACTTCAACTAGTTTGTCATCAATCACCAAAAAGGGGGAGATTGTAAGTGCATCTAGTGCCACCCCTAGCTGGTTTTGGAGTATTGACGACAAACCTAGTTGAGGGACTAATGTGTTTGTGAGAATTGCAGGATAACATAGGTAGAAGTCCCTCATTGATTCGGTTTTCCTACCAGAGATGACCCCTAAAAATGTATGAAGACATTGAAGTCAAAGGTGGTATGTGAAGACATTCACATTGATGACTATGACAAGAGAAGACATCGCATGAAGACTATGGAGTGCGAAGGCTTAGACCTTTCGTAGTTCTTTTTCTTCTTTGTTAAGTCATAGGAACCATTGTACTGTTAAGTGGGGTCCAAGAGAACCAGTCAGAATGACTGAAGTGATGCTTAACCAAAATCCTATGTCTTCGAGTGAAGACTATGAGAGTGAATCTTGTTCAGAGTTGGACAAGTCAGCTTTGCTTGTAGCCCAAGTAAAGTTGCCATGTGTGTTTGAAATCTGACCATTAGAACACGTGTCAGTTCCTTAGTGACCCAGGGTCATTTCGGACAAATCAGGTCGGGTTGCCTAGTGGCTATAAATAGCCCACCCCCTACAACCATAAATGGTTGGCTGCTCAGAGTTAAAGTACGGCTTTTGTCATTTGAGAGCAACCCACCTCGAAGCCTTTGAGAGAGAATTCCTTGAGAGGATAAAGCCCTAACCACCCAGAGCCAAAGAGTGTTAGGCATCACTTAAGTCTTCTTGTCTGTGTGATCTGAAGACTTATTACACTTGAGGACTGTGAATCCTCCAGCCGGTTAGGCATCGCGTTCTGAGCATCCAAGAGTCATTGTGGATCGCCGATGAACAAAGTTTGTGAAGGTTTGGAAGTCTACCTTGAAGACTTACCAGAGTGATTGGGAGAGGACTGGGTGTCCTTAGCTCAAGGGGAATAAGGTGAAGATGAGGTCTTCTGAGTTGAATCTTAGCCTCCCTAACCAGACGTACAGTTGTCACAGCAACTGGAACTGGTCCAACAAATCATTGTCTTCAACGAGTCACTGGTTTCATCCTTCCCTTCCCTTCCCTTTACTTACTGTTGGTTCTTGTGAAGTCATTGTATGATAGCATTACCATTCGACTTCACTAAGTGATTATGTGTACTGATTGGCTTCTCAATATCTTCCTACCTGATCCTTACTGTGTAGCTGCTATTAGTCATTGTGCTTTCACTTCATTGAATACGTGACTATGGTTTGCCGAGTGTAGTCTACCTTCCGTTGCATGGTAATAGGTTTATTTCTATTGTTTGTCTTTGAAACTTACATGTTTTGAAGACTTTCATAAAAATCGCCTATTCACCCCCCCCCCTCTATTCGATCACTAGCACTTTCAGAGGGAGTGTCATCTAACTTACTTTCCCTGGTTCTTCTGTATCATGGACGAAGTCAATTACTTGGTATTGTTAAATTGTACAACTTAAGTCAATTTAATTTTGTTAAACAGTACAACTTCAGTCAATTTTCTTTCATTCTCAACAGGAAATTAGAAATACAAAACGAAGCAGACTTGGTCAATTACATCCCGTGTTACTACACACTTCGAGATAATGGTATATTATGTTATTATTTTCAAAAGTTATGAACAATTGACTTAGCCTATGTCCACTGTCTTGTGTAACTAAATTTTACCTTGACAGCTCCAGGTCCTTCTAGTTTTGATGAAGAAATAATGGGATCAACTTAATCAAGCCTTCATTAATTTAGTACCAGCTTGTGCAACAATGCACTTTGTTAAACTATTTACATATTTCTATGAAATTTCTCTTGTTTTAATAGTGGAGTTCATATTTCCTACAAAATGTGAATATGTAGTGTATCTCTACCATGCATTGATATATGTGGTATACTAGTCTTAACTTTTTTTAGCCGCTTACTTATAGCCCTAGGCTTTGAAAAATCCTGGCTCCACCTCTACATGGTGGGTTGTCTCATTGGAACCGTCCTTAAGAACTGAGTTCTGTGTAAGTTGTCCAATGACTAGCTACTACCACACATTGGGCTCCAGGCGCTCCAAGCTCTCTCGGCTTATTAGCCAACTTGATCTCTGTCCAGGAGTTGCAAATAGTTTCTGGTGTTTGTAGGTAGTGTTAGTAGTCTACCAAGTGGCACCCGGCCAGGTGGGCTTGGGACACACTAGGCACAGTGGCACGGTGTACCAAGTGGCACCCGGATGGTGGGCTTGGGAACCCTGCTCACATCGTTTGGGGCCAGCGACACCCCGGCCGGATCTCCTTGCGGATGGAACCCGAATAGGCAATAAACCTGGATGAGAGACTTGCGTGGTTAGTAAGGTCGTGGCGACACCCTTGATGGGCTTCCGCTTGAAGGTTGCCGAGTACACGTCGTGTAAACGGCGATAAGTGGTGAGAGCATGTGTGAAGAAGTACACCCCTGCAGGGTTATCATGATCTATTCGAATAGCCGTGTCCTCGGTTATGGACTTCTTGGATGCTTATGTGGTACATAGACAACTTAAAGTGGATACTCTAAAATTCTCAAGACAAGTGTGAGTGCTACGGATGGCCTCCCGTAGGGAGACGGGGATGAATCCATAGTAGTGTATTGATGTGGTGATTAGTGGACTCGTGTGCGCTGCCTCACCTCAAAGAAGTTTCTCGTTGTCATAGAACAGGATAGCCACTGAGTCAAATCTGGCTTGCTGCAACTAAACCCCACATTACCTTCTTGATACAAATGCATGTATGATAGGATCTGATGTAAGTCTTGCTGAGTACCTTCGTACTCACATTTGCTTTATCTATGTTTTGCAGGTGAGACATCTGTCTCACTAGTAGTACCGCTTGGACTTCGACGAGTAGCTTGTTACCTCAGCTACGATCTTGTACCCTTGGGAGGGACCTGTAGATAGTCAGTCCTCTTAGCCTTTTTCTTTTGTAGTTGTCTATACTCAGACATGTAATGCTTCCGTTGCTTGTATGCTCTGAATGATGAGTCATGTGACCCCTGTTTGTATTTAATGCTATGTGGCTCTTCTGGGCCTTTATCTATTTGAATTGCGTTATGTTGTGATGCCATGTTGTACAGCACATACTTGCATGTTATGCGTACGTGTGACGTGTATTGCTATGTGTGGGATCCGACAATCTAGTTGTTTATCCTTGGCAGCCTCTCTTATGGGGAAATGTAGTCTAGTGCTTCCTTGAGCCATAGTAGTCCGCTACAGCCCGGTTCACCGGAGTCCTGCTAGCCCAGCACTACTGCTCAGGACACTTGACTGGTCGGCATGTGTTTCACTTCGTTCATGTGTCTGTCCCTTCGGGGAAATGTCACGCCTGACATCCGGAGTCCTGCCTAGCCTGCTACAGCCCGGGTTCCCGGAGTCCTTTTAGCCTAGTGCTACAGCCCGGATTCACACGCTGCTGACCGACATGCTCGATGTGAAACACGTATGCCTGTCCCCATAGGTTAGTGCCGCTTTGGGTTCACGACTAGCCATGTCGGCCCGGGTTCTCTGTCATATGGATGCTAGCGACACTATCATATATGTGAGCCAAAAGGCGCAAACGGTCCCGGGCCATGGTAAGGTGACACCCGTGGGAATACCGTGCGTGAGGCCGCAAAGTGATATGAGGTGTTACCGGCTAGATCGATGTGACTTGGAATCGGGGTCCCGACAGCCTTGGTATCAGAGCCTGACTGCCTGTAGGATTTCCAAGCCAACCTGGTCGAAGTTGAGTCTAGAAATTCTTTAGCTATATAGGGGAATTGATTATGGAAGGGAACGTAAGGCTCTTTTTACTCCTTATACCTCATGCCTTCTGATCTAAGTCATCCTATCTTTCCTACGGGGTTAAGGAACTAGGCTTCCTCTTCCGTCTATCAGGATCACGTGTTACTACTTTGTAGTCTCTTAGGATTGGTTGATCTGAGTCATATTCCAGTTTGAGTACCTCCGGTGTAGTCTGTTTAGTAATATCTCAGAACCTTGAGTGATGGTGTTGAGTTTGGTACTACCCCATCATTTGCAGGATGTCTCATTTTGAGCATTTTACTGCCGTTATGCTGCCGGAATTGTCCTAGGAGTTGGAGAGATACTAATTTCTTGTGCTATTCTACTTCCTTATGATGATGCTGAATCCATCCTTTGTTTCCTTGGTTGGTTCTTCAGGATGTTGTCAGCTAACCGAAGTTCTGTTGCTCGTAGCCGGAACCACGGAGATGGTAGGGATGAGGATCCTCCCAATCAGTCTTTGTTGGCAAAGTTCATGTTAGAGATGGAGAGGAACAAGCGTGAGTCTAACCGCTTGTTAGCACGTATCAAGGAGAACACCGCACCCCAGTGCAAAGAGTCAGCGACCATCTATGATTTCATTGGTCTGAAACCACCTACCTTCCATCATTCCATTGAACCACTCGATGCAGATGACTGGCTCCGTAGTATCACTATCAAGTTGCGTTCTGTGAACGTAGCTGAAGGTGACAAGGTCACCTATGCTGCATATCACCTGGAAGGTCTTGCTAGTCTTTGGTGGCAGAACTATGAGGCTATGCTTCCAGCTGGCCAGATAACCACCTGGAGAGATTTCACTGAGGCTTTTCGCGAGCATCACATTCCTCAGGCTCTCATTGACCGCAAGAGAGAAGAGTTATGTAGTTTCAACCAGGATAAGATGGTTGTTGATGCTTACAGTAGAGAGTTTGAGAACCTCACCCGCTATGCTACAGAAGAGGTGTCCACGGACGCCAAGAAGCGGGCTAGGTTCCGGAAGGGTCTCAACCCCAAGTTGCGTCGTGATCTCCACTTGCATCATTGCAATACATTCCAGGCTCTCGTGAACAAGGCCATTAATGCAGAGACAGCTCAACTCACTTACGAGGAGTCTCGTAAGCACACCTGTGATTTGGGTTCTTCCTCCGGTTCTACTTCGTAGAAGCGTCGGATTTGGGTTCCGAACTCTGCTCTTCCACCTGGTTATACACCGAGGCCTTCTTATGTGGCGCCTCACCCAGCTCAACCGTATTCTCCACCTAGGCCTACTGGTAGACCGCTTGTCAATGCGGGTCCACGTCCTACCTCAGGGACTTGCTTCACATGCGGAGAGCCAGGACACTATGCACGTGACTGCTCTCAAACTAGTTATGCTCCACCCCAGCCCGAGAAGCCTATTGGCCGAGGTAAGACACCATGCAGATGATCAGTATCAAGTTAGCTCCCACTGAACATGGACGTGTGCATCACATCTCAGCTAAAGACGCTCATGATGATCCGGATGTCGTTCTTGGTACACTCCTTGTCAATTGTCACCCAACATCGGTTCTGTTCGATACTGGAGCATCTCATTCCTTCATTTCCGAAAGCTACGCTAACTTGCACAACATGTCATTTTGTGATATGCCCTCTCCACTAGTCATTCAAACTCCTGGATCCAAATGGCAAATTTCTAGTGTAAGCCATGGTAATGAAATCCTTGTTGACAGACTTGTATTCCTTGCCTCACTTGTAGCCCTCAAGTCTACAGATATTAACATCATCTTGGGTATGAACTGGATGAAAGCTCATTATGCCAAGATTGATTGTTACACCAGGTCCGTTCAGCTTACCCACCCATCTGGCAAGATAGTCACTGTCTCCACCAGAGTTGCAAAGCGCCAAATCTATTCTTTTAATGCCAGCCCTCTTCCAGACCTTGAAGTTATCCCGGTAGTCTGTGACTTTCCGAATGTCTTTCCTGAGGAACTGTCAGGTATTCCACCTGATAGAGATGTAGAGTTTGTCATAGATCTTATCCCAGGAACCGCTCCAATTTCTAGGAGACCTTACAAGATGGCACCCTTAGAACTAGCTGAGCTTAAGAAACAACTCGATGAATCCTTGCAAAAGGGTTTCATCCATCCCAGTTCTTCTCCTTGGGCTTGCCCCGTTCTCTTCGTCGAGAAGAAGGATGGTACGGACCGGATGGTTGTAGATTATCGTCCCGTTAATTTGGTCACAATAAAGAACAAGTTTCCGCTCCCCAGGATCAATGACCTATATGATCAGCTCGCTGGATCCTTAGTCTTTTCTAAGATGGATTTGAGGTTAGGCTACCACCAAATCAAGATCAGAAACGGGGACATTCCTAAAACGGCTTTTGTCACTCGTTATGGTCAGTACGAGTACACCGTCATGTCCTTTGGTCTAACCAACGCTCCAGCTACATTCTCCCGCTTGATGAACTCGATCTTCATGGAGTACTTAGATAAATTCGTCGTGGTTTACCTCGATGATATCCTTATTTACTCGAAGAACGAGGAAGAGCATGCCAAACATCTTAGACTTGTGTTAGAAAAACTCAGAGAACACCGCCTTTATGCCAAGTTCTCCAAGTGCGAATTTTGGTTACCAGAAGTGACCTATCTCGGCCACGTGATCTCTGGTAAGGGCGTTGTTGTCAATCTCGAGAGAGTTCAAGCCGTTCTTGATTGGACTCCGCCTGAAATGGTTAAGCAAGTTAGGAGTTTCCTTGGCCTAGCCAGTTATTGTCGCCGCTTCGTTGAGAACTTCTCCAAAGTGGCCAAACCTCTCACGGAACTTCTCAAGAAAGATAAAAAGTTTGAGTGGTCCCCATAGTGTGAGTACAGTTTTCAGGAACTGAAAAGACGCCTGACTTTTGCTCCCATACTTGAGCCACCGGATTTCACTAAGGACGTTGTTATCTATTGTGATGCCTCACGACAGGGACTAGGTTGCATTCTTATGCAAGATCGCCATGTGATTGCCTATGCATCTCGACAGTTGCATCCACATGAGGAGAATTATCCTACACATTATCTAGAGCTTGTAGCCATAGTCTATGCACTTAAGACCTGGCAACATTACCTTCTTGGTAAGCGTTGCGAGGTTTACACCGATCACCAGAGTCTCAAGTATATCTTCACCCAACCAGATTTGAACCTTAGGCAAAGACGTTGGTTGGAGTTGATCTCAGATTACGACTTAGAGATTACCTACACCCCAGGCAAGGGAAATGTTATGGCTGATGCGCTAAGTCGTAAGTCCTATTGCAACAATCTCATGTTGCAGCAGGGCCAACCACTTCTCCATGAGGAATTCTGTAAGCTTAATCTTCACATTGCTCCTCATGGATTCCTTTCTACCCTGGTGGCGAAACCTACTCTTGTGGATCAAATCATCTCTGCTCAGAAGCAGGATACGGGAATTTCCCGGATCAAGTGAAACATTAACAAGGGAGTTGGTGGTAGTTTCTCTATAGATGATCGAGGTGTTGTTTTCTTTGAGAGTCGCTTGGTGGTTCCCAAGAATCAACATCTTCGACAATTAATCCTTAAAGAGGCGCATGAATCTCCTCTCACGATTCATCCTGGTAGTACTAAGATGTATCAGGACCTACGCCAGAGGTTCTGGTGGACTAGGATGAAGAGAGAAATTGCTCAGTTTATTGCTAACTGCGACGTTTGTCGTCGCGTTAAGGCAGAGCATCAAAGGCCTGCTGGCACCCTTCAACCTTTAACTATTCCTGAGTGGAAATGGGATAAAGTTGGTATGGACTTCATCACCGGCTTTCCCAGGACCAAGAAAGGGAATAATGCTATCTTCGTAGTCATTGATTGTCTTTCCAAAGTGGCTCACTTCCTACCTGTTCGAGAGAGTATCACTGCTAGTCAGCTCGCTAACTTATATATTTCTCGAATAGTTTCACTTCATGGTGTCCCACTAGAGATCAATTCAGACCGTGGTAGTCTTTTCACTTCTCATTTCTGGGAGAGTTTCCAAACTGCCATGGGCACCCATCTTTCCTTCAGTACCGCTTTCCACCCTCAATCAAGTGGTCAGGTGGAAAGGGTCAACCAAATTCTCGAAGAAATGCTTAGAGCTTGTGTTATCTCATTCGGTATGGATTGGGAGAAGTGTCTTCCCTTCGCCGAGTTTGCTTATAACAACATCTACCAATCCAGCCTCAAGAAAGCTCCTTTTGAGGTTCTATATGGACGAAGATGTCGAACACCTTTGAACTCGTCAGAAACCGGTGAAAGACAACTCTTTGGACCGGATATGATCCAGGAGGCAGAAGAGCAAGTTCGTATCATTAGTGAGAATTTGAAAACAGCTCAATCTCGTCAAAAGAGCTAGTATGACCGTCGTCATAAGGAAGTGGCTTATGAAGTTGGCGACAAGGCTTACCTTCGGGTTACCCCTTTGAAGGGTACCCATCGTTTCGGTATCAAGGGAAAGTTGGCTCCTCGTTACATTGGTCCTTTTTGCATTCTCGCTAAATGAGGAGAGGTTGCCTACCAGTTGGAACTACCCCCACATCTTTCTTGAGTACATGATGTCTTCCACGTCTCTCAACTCGGGCGTTGCTTCTCGGATCCCATCCGCGGAGTGGACCACGAAACGCTTGATCTCCAAGATAACCTCACATATCGAGAGTACCCTGTCCGCATTCTGGATCAAGCAGAGCGTGTCACCCGACGTCATAACATCAAGTTTCTCAAGGTTTAGTGGTCTCATCATTCCGAGAGAGAAGCTACTTGGGAGCGAGAAGATCGTCTTCGACTTGAGTACCCCACTTTCTTCCCGCCAACTCCTGAATCTCGGGACGAGATTTTTTCGAGTGGGGGCGAGTAGTCACATCCCTAGTTCTGGTATGACCTAGACCAGCTAGTCTTTGTGCATCATGTTTAAATTCCATTTAAAATTGAAATGGGGATTTGTGAAACCCTCGTAATCATTCTGGAAATGACCCAAATAAAAAAATTGCTCTAAAAGGGTCCAAGAAAATGCTCATGTTGCTCTCTGAAAATCTTAGACAGAGATAAAATTCAAACCAACATTTTAAAGAGCTCATAAGTATTTATTTTGGACTTTTGGAGTTAATTCAATAATTATTTGCATTGGATTTATATTTGATATTTTTCAAATATGATCCAATAACTCTGAAAGTTTGCAAGTGGCCTTGAATACCTTTAAATAGGCCACATAGTAATTTTCAAAAGTTTATGAAATGATTTGGTATAAAAATCAAATCAAAACAAATAGAAAAGAGAAATAAGAGAGAAGGAGAGAAGTACCTGGGCCTTACCTGGCAGCCCATCTGGCCGGCCCAGCCCACCAGGGCAGGGAGGTCTTCTTCCTCCCGCCCAGTGGATGCACAGCGCTGCCCGACGCGCGCACGACCACCGCACCCACCTCCTGCCTCCCTGCTTGCTCCCGCCCCTGGAGACGCCACGCAGACCCCCTCGACTCTCTCTCACTCTCCCTCGCTCGCTCACCCCCTTTCCTGGATCCCTCTCCCTCGCATCAGCGACTCGTCGCCACCGATACCTTGCTGCCAGCCACCGCCAGTCTCCGCCTCGCACCTCTGACATGTCTACGAAGCTCTGCGACGTCGTCCTCGTCTTCTCCATCGAGCCAGCAAGCCGGACACACCGTAGCGTCCTCATCGCGCTCGCCTTCGACCTCGGGCGCCGCTGATCGCCATCGTCGATTCGTCGTCCATAGCCCATCCCCGAGCTCGCCAGCTGCACCAATAGAACCGCTGTGACTTACTGGTCGTCTCCCCCATCCTTCCCTGCTCGATTTCTTCCTCTAGCCTCATCGCCCGTGAAACCGAGGCCGCCGTCTGCCATGGCCGGCGAGCCCGCGCTCCAGAGCCTCTCCTGCTCGCTCCAGGGGCACTGACATGCTCCTGGCGCCTCCAGGAGGCCGCCTAGCCACTCCGTTTGCTCGCTCAAGCGCTGCAGCCGCAACCCCGCACTCACCTGAACTCCGGCACCGCCACGAGCTCACTTCCAGCGAGCTCCGTCCACCCCACGGCCTCCCACCTGCTCCGTTAGATGCGCGCGAGCGCCAGCCACCCTCAGCACCCATTCGCGCGTCGAATGGACGCCGGAGCAGCGTTTCCGGCGAGCGTCCGTCGCGGTTTTGGTCGCCGCCGGCCAAACTCCGGTGGGCTGACATGGCACTTGCTTAATTAGCACTAATCACATATTAGTTTAACCCCAAGGGTCAATGACAGACGGGCCCCACCGGTTTAGTTAACCAGCTAATGTAATTAGTTAGAATTAATCTAATTCGACTGGACCCACACATGAGCCTCTGTAGTTGACACCGTGTCACTCACCAGTGGGTCCCACTGGTTAGGTTTGACCTGGACCGTACCCGTTGACCTGCTGACGTCATGCTGCTGTCATGCTGACACAATATATCATTTTTTGGTTTAAAAATAAATCAGGAAATTCCAAAAAATGCTATAAACTTCAAAAATTCATAGAAATTCAATCGTAGCTCAGATTGAAATAATTTATATATGAAAAATTATCAGAAAAATTCAATCTATCCATCTGTACCATTTTCATGCATGACAAACCAACTTATACATGCTGTATATGAGGAAACACATGAATGGCATTTATAAAGGCATATTTTAGAGTTGCATTTGGAACTTTGGTTCCAATGGACTTCTTGCAAATGAATGTTGGATGCATTAACTCAAACAAACATCACATACTCATGCCATGATCATGCATCATATTGTTGCATATGCTTGTGTTTGATTGCCGACACCGTTCTTTCTCGATAGGTCCTGCTCCAGAGGCCGATCCAGAGTACCTGTCAGAGGAGCAGTGCCCCCTGTTGATCTACCAGGAAAGCAAACCCCCTTGTTCATTTCGATACAATCCTACCCTCTCGCTCCTGCTATCATTTATTGCATTAGGACAACAACGATTCAACTGCTACTTTATGATGCGGTAGTTGAACCCATTCCTCTGCATGACCTGTCATTGCCATAGTAAATAGTTAAAACCCACTAGCATGTGTAGGAGTTGATTGAGCCATGTTGTGTTCCTACCATGCCATGCCTGCTATTGCTTAGAGTTGTGTCAGGTCTGATTCATCGGGAATGAATTGGAGTGGTACGATATGTTCTGGTGCTGAGAGTTAAGCGTGTGAACACGATTTGGTAAAGGTAGCGGTGAGAGGCCATGTAGGAGTACATGGTGGGTTGTCTCATTGGGACTGTCCTTAAGAACTGAGTTCTGTGTAAGTTGTCCAATGACTAGCTACTACCACACATTGGGCTCCGGGCGCTCCAAGCTCTCTCGACTTATTAGCCAACTTGATCTCTGTCCAGGAGTTGCAAATACTTTCTGGTGTTTGTAGGTAGTGTTAGTAGTCTACCAAGTGGCACCCGGCCAGGTGGGCTTGGGACAGACTAGGCACAGTGGCACGGTGTACCAAGTGGCACCCGGATGGTGGGCTTGGGAACCCTGCTCACATCGTTTGGGGCCAGTGACACCCCGGCCGGATCTCCTTGCGGATGGAACCCGAATAGGCGATAAACCTGGATGAGAGACTTGCGTGGTTAGCCAGGTCGTGGCGACACCCTCGTTGGGCTTCCGCTTGAAGGTTGCCGAGTACACGTCGTGTAAACGGTGATAAGTGGTGAGAGCATGTGTGAAGAAGTACACCCCTGCAGGGTTATCATGATCTATTCGAATAGCCGTGTCCTCGGTTATGGACTTCTTGGATGCTTACGTGGTACATAGACAACTTAAAGTGGATACTCTAAAATGCTCAAGACAAGTGTGAGTGCTATGGATGGCCTCCCGTAGGGAGACGGGGATGAATCCATAGTAGTGTATTGATGTGGTGATTAGTGGACTCGTGTGCGCTGCCTCACCTCAAAGAAGTTTCTCGTTGTCGTAGAACAGGATAGCCACTGAGTCAAAGCTGACTTGCTGCAACTAAACCCCACATTACCTTCTTGATACAAATGCATGTATGATAGGATCTGATGTAAGTCTTGATGAGTGCCTTTGTACTCACATTTTCTTTATCTATGTTTTGCAGGTGAGACATCTGTCTCACTAGTAGTACCGCTTGGACTTCGACGAGTAGCTTGTTACCTCAGCTACGATCTTGTACCCTTGGGAGGGACCTGTAGATAGTCAGGCCTCTTAGCCTTTTTCTTTTGTAGTTGTCTATACTCAGACATGTAATGCTTCTGTTGCTTGTATGCTCTGAATGATGGGTCATGTGATCCCTGTTTGTATTTAATGCTATGTGGCTCTTCTGGGCCTTTATCTATTTGAATTGTGTTATGTTGTGATGCCATGTTATACAGCACATAGTTGCATGTTATGCGTACGTGTGACGTGTATTGCTATGTGTGGGATCCGACAATCTAGTTGTTTATCCTTGGCAGCCTCTCTTATGGGGAAATGTAGTCTAGTGCTTCCTTGAGCCATAGTAGTCCGTACAGCCCGGTTCACCGGAGTCCTGCTAGCCCAGCACTACTGCTCAGGACACTTGACTGGCCGGCATGTGTTTCACTTCGTTCCTATGTTTGTCCCTTCGGGGAAATGTCACGCGGTGACATCCGGAGTCCTGCCTAGCCTGCTACAGCCCGGGTTCCCCGGAGTCCTATTAGCCCAATGCTACAGCCCGGATTCACACGCTGTTGACCGACATGCTCGATGTGAAACATGTATGCCTGTCCCCATAGGTTAGTGCCGCTTTGGGTTCATGACTAGCCATGTCGGCCCGGGTTCTCTGTCATATGGATGCTAGAGACACTATCATATATGTGAGCCAAAAGGCGCAAATGGTCCCGGGCCATGGTAAGGTGACACCCGTGGGAATACCGTGCGTGAGGCCGCAAAGTGATATGAGGTGTTACCGGCTAGATCGATGTGACTTGGAATCGGGGTCCCGACAGATTTGGGTGACTATTCATGTATCGCGTGTAATAATCTGGTATTGAAAAACCTATTGGGGGAGGGGGGAGGATCCAACCGACCACACCTTCAAAGCTATATCCTTCTTCGATAATGTTATTTAGATTGAGTTTGCTGCAAGGGGATGGAAAATCAAACGTTTGTATGCCAATTGGGAATGGAAAACTAAGTTTGCAAGCATGGAAAATCGTGGCAAAAAAACTGAACCGAGGCGAAATTTTCATGCATGCCAGTTAAACTTGTCATCCTCAGCCAACATAAATTGTCATGCAAATCATCCACAATTGCCATGATTCCCAGCTGATGTGAGCTTGTTAAGACAGTCCATCTTTCTTTCAGTTGGGTTGCCTCTGAGCAAGGAGAAGGCTGGGCTTTGCTGGTGGAGGTGCTTTCGAACTTTAGAGACATCCACTCGCACAGCGGGCAGACAAGGAAGAACAATACTACTGAAGACCATAATCCTTCGATGATGTATTTTGGGAGTCCACGCGCACCAATCGAACCCTACGTTTACATTTATGTTTGAACTCATGGTATTATATTGCTGGTTTTGACCTGACGGCTTAAACAGGCCAGTTAGATCTATTAGTCTAACAGAAAAAAATGAAGGGATAACGATAAGTGAGGGGGTCCACGTACCAACATACGTGAGCCTCGATCAGAACTAACGCGCCCAGATTGGGGGCGCCCAGAAACCAACTCCGGTTTTGGGTCCCCTATAGCCAGCGCCATATTAAAGGGATACGGGAGAGAGTTGGCCACCTGCGAGAACACAATTCACGTAAGGTTTACTCTCCTCCCGGTATTCTCACCCCATCCGATCAGGGGGAGCGTTGCAGCAACGGGAAGACCTAAGCCAGCCGCCGCCGCTGTCCCCGGCCAGTGTCGGTGGCGTCCTGAAGGAATCAGGACGTCAAGGAGAACCTCTACTTCGACTACATCACCCCTGCATCAAGCCTGCACCAAGCAGGCGATCATTTCCACTACCGTGACATGTAATGATCCCCTAAACCCTTCTCTGTTCATGCTTTTAAGGTGATCTAGATGCAATCATTTCCTGCTAATGGCATCCTAGAGATGCATAATTAATCCAACAATGGTATCAGTCGCCAATTTTGATTGCTTTTAGATCCCTATATCATGATCAGTAGATCGATATCATGTTTAGATCAATGTCAGGTTTAGGGTTCATGATCAAGATTGAAAGTTTTAGCCCCTGGTTAGCCCAAATATGCATGCTACTATCTTGACGCCCTCTGTAAATCATCATGTTTTAATTCTAATTTGTTATGGATCAGTACTGCCACCTATGTTCATCAATTTTAGTTAATCTAAGTTAAGATCTAATGCTCACCTTCATGTTAAGTTGATTAAAATTGATCATGTTTAAGTCATGTTTCCGTATGCATTAGCAAAATATAAGGCAGAGGGATACACGCACATCAACAGTAGCAACCACTCATGTTTAAGAACCCTAGAATTTATCCCCAATTCGTAAGAACCCTAATTCTGCAATTAGGACTGTTTTCCCCGAATCATGCACTGATGTGCACGAATTGGAGAAGATATGAGGAGAATCCTCACCTAATGCGCCGCGTAGCCGCCTCTTCCCTTCGGGGCCGGCACTGTGTCCACCGCGGTGCGAGGGCAGAGACGTCGTGACGCTGTCGTCCTCGCGACAACGTGCGGAAAGAACTTGAGCCGCTGCCGCCGTGCTTATGGACGAACGCCAGCTCGGCCTTGTGGTCGTGCTTCCCGCCGTCACCCCGAAATGGAATCCCACGATGTGCAAACCCCGCCCCTCGCGCATGGCGTCAGCAGCCACGCTCGACGTAGGAGCACGCCGGACTAAGTCCACGGCACACTGCTCCGGCGAGCACAGCCGCAGCACCGCCTTGGCCGGCGCGCCTCGGGCCACCGTTGAACACCGACGCCGCTCTCTGTAGCGCTAAACGCGGGGGGTCAGGGGAGAAAGTGACCTAGGGTTAGGCCGGTTGGCAGTTTTTGTTCCGGCCGCAAGCCGCGCCGGATCGGACGGCTCACAGCGACACGGAGTGCTGACTCAGGCCGGCGGGCATTGATGGGCCATTTTCGACCACGGGCCTCAGCCCAGGTTGCCTTAGCCCAGCGCGTTTTTATGGTTTTTCGCTGGTGGGTTGGGCCATTGAATAACCATGGGTATTTTGGGCCATCGCGTTTTTCTGTGTTTTCCAGTGCACTGTAAGTTAATATCTTTTATGTTTTGCACTGTTGAAAACAGAAAATGCCTAAAAATATAATGAACACATTATTATTCTGGGTAAAATTGAACCAACGAGATATTTTGTTCAGGATTTATTATGTGTTTCTGCATGATGAACGTTTTTTAGACATCAAATAATGATAATGTCTTTTTTATGTTGATGTTTAAATTGAGAATGAAATGACTCTAATTTTAATTCGGACCAACGTTGTTTTATTATTATGAGTCATCCCCTATGATATTTTAATTCCATGTTTTTTCTGCCCAATGGTGTTTTGACATGGAGTTGAAATTAAATACTTGGCATGTTTGTTTATTTACCAATGTAAATTTATAATCATGCAAGTTTACTTATGAAATTTTATGATGATTTCAGCTTCCGCTCCATTCCGGTCCGACATGATTGAACCACTTACGGGGAGTAACTTCCCTCGTTGGAAGTCCCAAGTCGAATTATGTTTGGGTTGTAATGAGTTTGACTATGCCTTGAGGGAAGAAAAACATGTGGCACCTGTGGCAGGTGCTACAGGGTATGCAGAACTCAAGAAGGACTATGATGTTAAGATGGAAAAGTGGAACAGGTCCAACCATATTGCGCTTCTCATCATGAAAGCGACAATATCGCCGGACATTTCTGAAGCACTCACTAAGAAAGACACTGTTAAAGAATTCCTCACTGAAATGGAGGAGCAATTTAAAGGCTCCGACAAAGTGTATGCTCATGAGATTTTTGCTAAGCTTCTTCAGAAATACACTATTGACGAAAACGTTAGGCAACACATATTGAGGGTGGTAAATGCTTATACCAAACTTAAGGCCTTGGAGTTTTCTTTAAGTTACGCCCTTCTTGTCATAATTATTCTTGAGTCTCTTCCAGAAGAGTTTGAACAATTTAAGGTCAACTATAACTCTCTAAAGGAAAAATGGTAACTCTCTGAGATGACCGCAAGGATCGTCCAGGAGGAAGAGAGGATCATGAGGCAGAAGAAAGACCATGTTTTTCATGTTGGCTCTAACAAGAGAAAGCATGACGGGCAAGGTTTCCCTAAGCCTCAGAAAAAGCAAGTCAAGAAAGAAAGCACTAAGCCATTCAACCCTAAGGCATTCAAAGGTAAAGAAGCCAGCAGTTCTTCTTCTGCTCCTAGTAGCTCCATTGCTGGAGAAAATGCTTGTAACTTCTGCAAAGAGGAGGGACACTATCAAAGGGACTGCCCAGGCTTTCTAAAATGGATGAACAAAAGAGGTATTGATGAAATTACTTTTGTAGATGAATCTCTTTATGTCGATTTTTCTATAAAGTCATGGTGGATTGATTCAGGTGCAACCACTCACGTTGCTAACTCTATGCAGGGATTCGATACGATCCAAACTATAAGAGGAGGAACAAGAAAGCTTAAGGTTGCGAACGGAGTTGAGGCCGATGTTGAAGCTGTGGGATCTCTCACGTTGGAGCTACACACTGGCCACACTCTTAGATTGAATAATGTTATTTATGTGCCTACCTTAAGTAGGAATTTGATTTCAGTTTCTCGTTTAGATGATGATATGTATGAGTGCCATTTTGGCAAGAAACAATTTGCTTTGATCAAATGTAATAAGAATGTAGGCATCGGTGTTAGGCGAGGCCAACTATACATGTTATCTCTTAATAATGATTCAGTTATGCATGTGAGTGATGAAATTAATGTTGAGAAGAAATGGAAAGGAGTTAGTAATTCTTCGAAATTGTGGCATTGTCGTTTGGGCCACATTTCGAGGGGGAGAATGGAACGCTTAGTTAAAAATGAAATACTCCTCCCATTAGACTTCTTAGATGTAGACAAATGTGTCGACTGCATTAAAGGAAAATTCACACAAACAATTAAGAAAGGAGCAGTAAGAGCCACATGGGTTTTAGAATTAATTCACACCGACATATGTGGACCCCTTAATGTTAAGTCTGTAGATGGTTTTGATTCATTGATTACATTCACAGACGACTTTTCCCGCTATGGGTATATTTATCCCATACGTGACCGATTGGAAGCTTTGGAGAAATTCAAAGTCTATAAAGCGGAGGTTGAAAATCAACTGAACGCAAAAGTCAAAGTTGTACGATCTGATCGCGGGGGAGAGTATTATGGTAGGCATGCTCCTTATGGGCAGATTCCTAGACCTTTTGCCAAGTTCTTATCTGAAAATGGAATCATTGCTCAGTACTCAATGCCTGGTGAACCACAACAAAATGGTGTGGTCGAGCGCCGCAACCACACCCTTATGGATATGGTGCTAAGCATGCTTAGTCACTCGAGTTTACCAGTAAGCCTTTGGATAGAGGCATTAAAGACAGCTGTACACATACTAAATATTGCTCCAACTAAGTCAGCATCGAACACACCTTACGAGATGTGGGCGGGAAAGAAACTGAGCTTGAATTACTTAGGAGTGTGGGGTTGCCCTGCTGAAGCTAAAGGTTTCAATCCACAACTAAAGAAATTGCATCCAAAAACAGTTAGTTGTTTCTTCGTTGGATACCCTCATAGGGGAAAGGGATATCGTTTTTATTGTCTAAGTCACACCACCAAGTTTGTGGAGACTAGACAAGCGGTATTTTTTGAGGATAATGAGGTCACAAATTTAAGGGAGATCGATCTTGAGGAGAAGCGGGTTTGTGTGCCATCCCCGACTATCCAAGAGATTGTTTTTCCAATACGAAGAAATGTGACATCTGATGATCCTGAATCTCATGGTTCAGTCTCTCAGTCGAATGGTGATCCAGAAACTAATAATGAGACAAATTGGGATCTCCAAGAAAATAACGAAAATGATGATGTTCCACCACCACCTCTGTGTTGGAGAACGTTGCAGAAAACAAAAAATTTCCTACTCGTTTCACCAAGATCATCTAGGAGTTCATCTAGCAACGAGTCATTGGATGCATCTACATACCTTTGTAGATCGCGAGCGGAAGCGTTCAAAGAACGGGGATGAAGTAGTCGAACACGACGTGATCCAAATCACCGATGACCAGCGCCGAACGGACGGCACCTCCGCGTTCAACACACGTACGGAACAGCCACGTCTCCTCCTTCTTGATCCAGCAAGGGAGGGAGGAGAGGTTGAGGGAGATGGCACCAGCAGCAGCACGACGGCGTGGTGTTGATGGAGCTGCAGTACTCCGGCAGAGCTTCGCTAAGCACTATGGAGGTGGAGGAGGTGTTGGGGAGGGAGAAGGAGGCAACCAAAGGCCAAGGACTCAAGGTATGAAGTCCCTCCTCTCCCCCACTATATATAGGGGTGCCAAGGGGGGGTGGCCGGCCCTAGGAGATCCAATCTCCTAGGGGGTGCGGCGGCCTAGGGGGGTTTCCCTCCCCCCTAAGGCACCTAGGAGGTGCCTTACCCTCCTAGGACTCTTGCCCCCTTAACCCTAGGCGCATGGGCCTATGTGGGGCTGGTGCCCTTGGCCCATTAGGCCAAGGCGCACCCCTTACAGCCCATGTGGCCCCCCGGGACAGGTGGACCCACCCGGTGGACCCCCGGGACCCTTCCGGTGGTCCCGGTACAATACCGATAACCCCGAAACTTGTCCCGATGCCCGAAACAGGACTTCCCATATATAAATCTTTACCTCCGGACCATTCCGGAACTCCTCGTGACGTCCGGGATCTCATCCGGGACTCCGAACAACATTCGGGTTACTGCATATACATATCCCTACAACCCTAGCGTAACCGAACCTTAAGTGTGTAGACCCTACGGGTTCGGGAGACAAGCAGACATGACCGAGACGACTCTCCGGTCAATAACCAACAGCGGGATCTGGATACCCATGTTGGCTCCCACATGCTCCACGATGATCTCATCGGATGAACCACGATGTCGAGGATTCAATCAACCCCGTACGCTATTCCCTTTGTCTATCGATATGTTACTTGCCCGAGATTCGATCGTCGGTATCCCAATACCTCGTTCAATCTCGTTACCGGCAAGTCACTTTACTCGTACCGTAATGCATGATCCCGTGACCAGACACTTGGTCACTCTGAGCTCATTATGATGATGCATTACCGAGTGGGCCCAGTGATACCTCTCCGTCATACGGAGTGACAAATCCCAGTCTTGATCCATGTCACCCAACAGACACTTTCGGAGATACCCGTAGTCTACCTTTATAGTCACCCAGTTACGTTGTGACGTTTGGCATACCCAAAGCACTCCTACGGTATCCGGGAGTTACACGATCTCATGGTCTAAGGAAAAGATACTTTGACATTGCAAAACTCTAGCAAACGAACTATACGATCTTGTGCTATGTTTAGGATTGGGTCTTGTCCATCACATCATTCTCCCAATGATGTGATCTCGTTATCAATGACATCCAGTGTCCATAGTCAGGAAACCATGACTATCTGTTGATCAACGAGCTAGTCAACTAGAGGCTCACTAGGGACATGTTGATGTCTGTTATTCACACATGTATTACGATTTCCGGATAACACAATTATAGCATGAATAAAGACAATTATCATGAACAAGGAAATATAATAATAATGCTTTTATTATTGCCTCTAGGGCATATTTCCAACAGTCTCCCACTTGCACTAGAGTCAATAATCTAGTTACATTGTGATGAATCGAACACCCATGGAATTCTGGTGTTGATCATGTTTTGCTCTAGGGAGAGGTTTAGTCAACGGATCTGCTACATTCAGGTCCGTATGTACTTTACAAATCTCTATGTCTCCATCTTGAACATTTTCACGAATGGAGTTGAAGCGACGCTTGATGTGCCTTGTCTTCTTGTGAAACCTGGGCTCCTTGGCAAGTGCAATAGCTCCAGTGTTGTCACAGAAGAGCTTGATCGGCCCCGACGCATTGGGTATGACTCCTAGGTCGGTGATGAACTCCTTCACCCATATTGCTTCATGTGCTGCCTCCGAGGCTGCCATGTACTCCGCTTCACATGTAGATCCCGCCACGACGCTTTGCTTGCAACTGCACCAGCTTACTGCCCCACCATTCAAAATATACACGTATCCGGTTTGTGACTTAGAGTCATCCAGATCTGTGTCGAAGCTAGCGTCGACGTAACCCTTTACGACGAGCTCTTCGTCACCTCCATAAACGAGAAACATTTCCTTAGTCCTTTTCAGGTACTTCAGGATATTCTTGACCGCTGTCCAGTGTTCCTTGCCGGGATTACTTTGGTACCTTCCTACCAAACTGACGGCAAGGTTAACATCAGGTCTGGTACACAGCATGGCATACATAATAGAACCTATGGCTGAGGCATAGGGGATGACGCTCATCTCTTCTATATCTTCTGCCGTGGTCGGACATTGAGCTGAGCTCAATTTCATACCTTGTAACACAGGCAAGAACCCCTTCTTGGATTGATCCATATTGAACTTCTTCAATATCTTATCAAGGTATGTGCTTTGTGAAAGACCTATGAGGCGTCTTGATCTATCTCTATAGATTTTGATGCCTAATATATAAGCAGCTTCTCCAAGGTCCTTCATTGAAAAACTTTTATTCAAGTAGGCCTTGATGCTGTCCAAGAGTTCTATATCATTTCCCATCAAAAGTATGTCATCTACATATAATATGAGAAATGCTACAGAGCTCCCACTCACTTTCTTGTAAACGCAGGCTTCTCCATAAGTCTGTGTAAACCCAAACGCTTTGATCATCTCATCAAAGCGAATGTTCCAACTCCGAGATGCTTGCACCAGCCCATAAATTGAGCGTTGGAGCTTGCACACTTTGTCAGCATTCTTAGGATCGACAAAACCTTCCGGCTGCATCATATACAATTCTTCCTTAAGGAAACCATTAAGGAATGCCGTTTTGACGTCCATTTGCCATATTTCGTAATCATAGAATGCGGCAATTGCTAACATGATTCGGACGGACTTTAGCTTCGCTACCGGTGAGAAAGTCTCATCGTAGTCAACCCCTTGAACTTGTCGATAACCCTTAGCGACAAGCCGAGCTTTATAGATGGTCACATTACCATCCGCGTCTGTCTTCTTCTTAAAGATCCATTTATTTTCTATGGCTCGCCGTTCAACGGGCAAGTCAGTCAAAGTCCATACTTCGTTTTCATACATGGATCCTATCTCGGATTTCATGGCTTCTAGCCATTTGTCGGAATCCGGTCCCGCCATCGCTTCTTCATAGTTCGAAGGTTCACCGTTGTCTAACAACATGATTTCCAAGACAGGGTTGCCGTACCACTCTGGTGCGGAACGTGTCCTTGTGGACCTTCGAATTTCAGTAGGAGCTTGATCAGAAGTATCTTGATCATTATCATTAACTTCCTCTCTAGTCGGTGCTGGCACCTCAGGAACATTTTCTTGAGTTGCGCCATTTTCCGGTTCAAGAGGCAATACTTCATCAAGCTCTACTTTCCTCCCACTTACTTCTTTCGAGAGAAACTCTTTCTCCAGAAAGGACCCATTCTTGGCAACAAAGATCTTGCCTTCGGATCTGAGGTAGAAGGTGTACCCAATAGTTTCTTTTGGGTACCCTATGAAGACGCATTTTTCCGATTTGGGTTCGAGCTTTTCAGGTTGAAGTTTCTTGACATAAGCATCGCATCCCCAAACTTTTAGAAACGACAGCTTAGGTTTCTTCCCAAACCATAATTCATACGGTGTCGTCTCAACGGATTTCGACGGAGCCCTATTTAAAGTGAATGCGGCAGTCTCTAAAGCATAGCCCCAAAAAGAAAGCGGTAAATCGGTAAGAGACATCATAGATCGCACCATATCTAACAGAGTGCGATTACGACGTTCGGACACACCATTACGCTGAGGTGTTCCAGGCGGCGTGAGTTGTGAAACTATTCCACATTTTCTTAAGTGTGCCCCAAACTCGTGACTCAAGTATTCTCCTCCACGATCTGATCGTAGAAACTTGATTTTCCTGTCACGTTGATTTTCAACCTCACTCTGAAATTCCTTGAACTTTTCAAAGGTTTCAGACTTGTGTTTCATTAAGTAGATATACCCATACCTACTTAAATCATCAGTGAGGGTGAGAACATAACGATAGCCACCGCGAGCCTCAACACTCATCGGACCGCACACATCAGTATGTATGATTTCCAATAAGTCGGTTGCTCGCTCCATTGTTCCTGAGAACGGAGTCTTGGTCATTTTACCCATAAGGCATGGTTCGCACGTGTCAAATGATTCATAATCAAGAGACTCTAAAAGTCCATCAGCATGGAGCTTCTTCATGCGTTTAACACCTATGTGACCAAGGCGGCAGTGCCACAAGTATGTGGGACTATCATTATCAACCTTACTTCTTTTGGTACTCACATTATGAATATGTGTAGCATCACGTTCGAGATTCATAAGGAATAAACCATTCACCATAGGAGCATGACCATAAAACATATCTCTCATAAAAATGGAACAACCATTATTCTCAGATTTAAAAGAGTAGCCATCTCGAATTAAACGAGATCCCGATACAATGTTCATGCTCAAAGCTGGCACTAAATAACAATTATTAAGGTTTAAAACTAATCCCGAAGGGAGATGCAGAGGTAGCGTGCCGACGGCGATCACATTGACCTTGGAACCATTCCCGACGCGCATCGTCACCTCGTCCTTTGCCAGTTTCCGCTTATTCCGCAGCCCCTGCTTTGAGTTACAAATGTGAGCAACTGCACCGGTATCAAATACCCAGGAGCTACTACGGGCACTAGTAAGGTACACATCAATTACATGTATATCACATATACCTTTTGTTTTGCCGGCCTTCTTATCCGCTAAGTACTTAGGGCAGTTCCGCTTCCAGTGACCGCTTCCCTTGCAATAAAAGCACTCAGTCTCGGGCTTGGGTCCATTCTTTGGCTTCTTCCCGGCAGCTTGCTTGCCGGGCGCGGCAACCTCCTTGCCGTCCTTCTTGAAGTTCTTTTTACCCTTGCCTTTCTTGAACTTAGTGGTTTTATTGACCATCAACACTTGATGTTCCTTCCTGACTTCTACCTCTGCTGATTTCAGCATAGCAAATACTTCAGGAATGGTCTTTTCCATCCCCTGCATATTGAAGTTCATCACAAAGCTCTTGTAGCTTGGTGGAAGCGACTGGAGGATTCTGTCAATGACCGCATCATCCGGGAGATTAACTCCCAGCTGAGTCAAGCGGTTATGCAACCCAGACATAGTGAGTATGTGCTCACTGACAGAACTGTTTTCCTCCATCTTACAGCTGAAGAATTTGTCGGAGACTTCATATCTCTCGACCCGGGCATGAGCTTGGAAAACCATTTTCAGCTCTTCGAACATCTCATATGCTCCATGTCTCTCAAAACGCTTTTGGAGCCCCGGCTCTAGGCTGTAAAGCATGCCGCACTGAACGAGGGAGTAGTCATCGAAACGTGCCTGCCAAGCGTTCATAACGTCTTGTTCCGCAGGGAGAACGGGTGCGTCACCAAGCGGTGCTTGTAGGACATAATCTTTCTTGGCAGCTATGAGGATGATCCTCAGGTTCCGGACCCAGTCCGTATAGTTGCTGCCATCGTCTTTCAGCTTAGTTTTCTCTAGGAACGCGTTGAAGTTGAGGACTACGTTGGCCATTTGATCTACAAGACATATTGCAAAGATTTTAGACTAAGTTCATGATAATTAAGTTCAACTAATCAAATTATTAGTGAACTCCCACTTAGATTAGACATCCCTCTAGTCATCTAAGTATTACATGATCCGAGTTAAACTAGACCGTGTCCGATCATCACGTGAGACGGACTAGTCAACATCGGTGAACATCTTCATGTTGATCGTATCTTCTATACGACTCATGCTCGACCTTTCGGTCTTCTGTGTTCCGAGGCCATGTCTGTACATGCTAGGCTCGTCAAGTCAACCTAAGTGTTTGCATGTGTAAATCTGTCTTACACCCGTTGTATGTGAACGTCTGAATAAAACACCCGATCATCACGTGATGTTTTGAAACAGCGAACTGTCGCAACGGTGCACAGTTAGGGGGAACACTTCTTGAAATTAGTATGAGGGATCATCTTATTTACTACCGTCGTTCTAAGTAAACAAGATGCAAAACATGATAAACATCACATGCAATCAAATAATAAACGTGACATGATATGGCCAATATCACATAGCTCCTTTGATCTCCATCTTGGGGCTCCATGATCATCTTGTCACCGGCTTGACACCATGATCTCCATCATCATGATCTCCATCATCGTGTCTCCATGAAGTTGCTCGCCAACTATTACTTCTACTACTATGGCTAACGCGTTTAGCAATAAAGTAAAGTAATTTACATGGCGTTTCTTGATGACACGCAGGTCATATAAAAGAATAAAGACAACTCCTATGGCTCCTGCCGGTTGTCATACTCATCGACATGCAAGTCGTGAATCCTATTACAATAGCATGAACATCTCATACATCACATATAGATCATTCATCATTCATCACAACTTTGGCCATATCATATCACAAACCACTTGCTGCAAAAACAAGTTAGACGTCCTCTAATTGTTGTTGCAAGTTTTACGTGGCTGAATTAGGGTTCTAGCAAGAACGTTTTCTTACCTACGTTAAAGCCACAACGTGATTTGTCAACTTCTATTTACCCTTCATAAGGACCCTGTTCATCGATTCCGCTCCAACTAAAGTAGGAGAGACAGACACCCGCCAGCCACCTTATGCAACTAGTGCATGTTAGTCGGTGGAACCGGTCTCACGTAAGCGTACGTGTAAGGTTGGTCCGGGCCGCTTCATCCCACAATACCGCTGAAGCAAGAAAGGACTAGTAACGGCAAGAAAGTTGACAAATCTACGCCCACAACTAATTGTGTTCTACTCGCGCAAGAAGAACTACGCATAGACCTAGCTCATGATGCCACTGTTGGGGAACGTTGCAGAAAACAAAAATTTTCCTACTCGTTTCACCAAGATCATCTAGGAGTTCATCTAGCAACGAGTCATTGGATGCATCTACATACCTTTGTAGATCGCGAGCGGAAGCGTTCAAAGAACGGGGATGAAGTAGTCGAACACGACGTGATCCAAATCACCGATGACCAGCGCCGAACGGACGGCACCTCCGCGTTCAACACACGTACGGAACAGCCACGTCTCCTCCTTCTTGATCCAGCAAGGGAGGGAGGAGAGGTTGAGGGAGATGGCACCAGCAGCAGCACGACGGCGTGGTGTTGATGGAGCTGCAGTACTCCGGCAGAGCTTCGCTAAGCACTATGGAGGTGGAGGAGGTGTTGGGGAGGGAGAAGGAGGCAACCAAAGGCCAAGGCGTTCAGGTATGAAGTCCCTCCTCTCCCCCACTATATATAGGGGTGCCAAGGGGGGTGGCCGGCCCTAGGAGATCCAATCTCCTAGGGGGTGCGGCGGCCAAGGGGGGTTTCCCTCCCCCCCAAGGCACCTAGGAGGTGCCTTACCCTCCTAGGACTCTTGCCCCCTTAACCCTAGGCGCATGGGCCTATGTGGGGCTGGTGCCCTTGGCCCATTAGGCCAAGGCGCACCCCCTTACAGCCCATGTGGCCCCCCGGGACAGGTGGACCCACCCGGTGGACCCCCGGGACCCTTCCGGTGGTCCCGGTACAATACCGATAACCCCGAAACTTGTCCCGATGCCCGAAACAGGACTTCCCATATATAAATCTTTACCTCCGGACCATTCCGGAACTCCTCGTGACGTCCGGGATCTCATCCGGGACTCCGAACAACATTCGGGTTACTGCATATACATATCCCTACAACCCTAGCGTAACCGAACCTTAAGTGTGTAGACCCTACGGGTTCGGGAGACAAGCAGACATGACCGAGACGACTCTCCGGTCAATAACCAACAGCGGGATCTGGATACCCATGTTGGCTCCCACATGCTCCACGATGATCTCATCGGATGAACCACGATGTCGAGGATTCAATCAACCCCGTACGCTATTCCCTTTGTCTATCGATATGTTACTTGCCCGAGATTCGATCGTCGGTATCCCAATACCTCGTTCAATCTCGTTACCGGCAAGTCACTTTACTCGTACCGTAATGCATGATCCCGTGACCAGACACTTGGTCACTCTGAGCTCATTATGATGATGCATTACCGAGTGGGCCCAGTGATACCTCTCCGTCATACGGAGTGACAAATCCCAGTCTTGATCCATGTCACCCAACAGACACTTTCGGAGATACCCGTAGTCTACCTTTATAGTCACCCAGTTACGTTGTGACGTTTGGCATACCCAAAGCACTCCTACGGTATCCGGGAGTTACACGATCTCATGGTCTAAGGAAAAAATACTTTGACATTGCAAAACTCTAGCAAACGAACTATACGATCTTGTGCTATGTTTAGGATTGGGTCTTGTCCATCACATCATTCTCCCAATGATGTGATCTCGTTATCAATGACATCCAGTGTCCATAGTCAGGAAACCATGACTATCTGTTGATCAACGAGCTAGTCAACTAGAGGCTCACTAGGGACATGTTGATGTCTGTTATTCACACATGTATTACGATTTCCGGATAACACAATTATAGCATGAATAAAGACAATTATCATGAACAAGGAAATATAATAATAATGCTTTTATTATTGCCTCTAGGGCATATTTCCAACACTCTGCCCATGGGTAGACCATGGCGTGAGAGGAAGAAAGCCATATCAGATGATTATATCACTTTTCTAATGGAGAACATGAATGATATGGGAAAGGTGGAGGATCCAACCTCCTATAAGGAAGCCATTAAAAGCGAAAATTCGTCCAAATGGTTGGTTGCCATGGAAGACGAGTTGAAATCCATGGGCTCAAACGACGTATGGGACTTAGTAGAAGTTCCCGATGGAGCTAAGAAAGTAGGCTGCAAGTGGGTTTACAAAACCAAGTATGATTTCAAAGGGAATGTCGAACGGTTCAAGGCAAGGCTAGTGGCAAAAGGGTATACACAGAGAGAAGGCATTGATTATAAGCAAACCTTCTCTCCAGTGTCAACCAAGGATTCTTTCAGAATCATAATGGCTTTAGTAGCTCATTACGACCTAGAACTACACCAAATGGATGTTAAAACGGCATTTCTAAATGGTGACTTGAAAGAAAACGTTTACATGGCTCAGCCAGAAGGCTTTGTTGTGGAAGGGAAGGAACATTTAGCATGTCGTCTAAAGAAATCAATTTATGGCTTGAAGCAAGCTTCAAGAGAGTGGTACCTTAAGTTTGATAAAATTATCAAAACTTTTGGTTTCACCGAAAATGTTGTGGACAACTGCATATACGTTAAGTTTAAAGGCAGTAGGTTCACATTTTTAGTCCTATATGTTGATGACATATTGTTGGCATGTAGCGATAAGGGTACGCTGCATGAGACCAAGAATTTTCTGTCATCCAGTTTTGATATGAAAGATCTTGGTGAAGCCTCGTATGTCCTCGGCATCGAGATTCATCGAGATAGGTCCAGAGGAACGTTAGGACTATCTCAAAAAGCATACTTTGAGAGAGTACTGAAAAAATTCAATTTGCATAAGTGATCACCCTCACCTGCTCCTATAGTTAAGGGCGACAAGTTTGGGACATTTCAATGTCCGAGGAACCAATATGAAACCGATCAGATGAAGTCGGTTCCTTATGCTTCAGCTGTCGGAAGCATCATGTATGCTCAAGTGTGTACACGCCTAGATTTATGTTTTGTAACCGGGATGCTTGGCAGATACCAATCAAATCCAGGACCGGACCACTGGAAGGCCGCAAAGAAAGTCTTGCGTTATATGCAAGGAACTAAGGATTTCATGCTTACATATAAAAGAACTGATAACCTAGAAATTGTTGGTTATTTAGACTATGATTTTGCCGGGTGTGTGGATAGTAAGAGATCCACGTCAGGTTATATATTCACACTCGCGGAGGAGCTATATCGTGGAAAAGCTCCAAACAAACATTAACTGCTGGATCTACGATGCAAGCAGAATTTGTAGCATATTATGAAGCCACCGGGCAGGCTGTATGGCTAAAGAATTTTATTCCCGGACTTAAAGTGGTTGACAGCATATCTAAACCAATTTTATTGTACTACGATAATGAACCAGCAGTTTTCTATACCAGTAACAACAGGTCAAGTAATGATGCCAGACACGTTGACATAAAGTATCGTGTTGTGAAAGATAGAATCCAGGATCAAACAGTTGATGCTAAACACATAAGAACGAAGCATATGCTTGCGGATCCGCTAACAAAAGGCTTACCACCCAGTATTTTTCGTGAGCATGTTGCCGGCATGGGACTACTGGAAGCCTGATGATTCTGGAACAAGAGGACCATTAAAATAAACCACTCCCCAATTAGCAAAATGTTTTCCATTTCAAAATAGGCGGGTGTGCTATAAGTGTTGAGGTTCTATAGCGTTTCGAGCTATTGTAACACCTCACTTTGGTGCATCATTCCTATGTAGAATGGGCGAGTGAAGTTAAGCCTAACGATCAAGGGGGAGAATGTTGGTTTTGATCTGACGACTTAAACAGGCCAGTTAGATCTATTAGTCTAACAGAAAAAAAATGAAGGGATAACGATAAGTGAAGGGGTCCACGTACCAATATACGTGAGCTCGATCAGAACTAACGCGCCCTGATCGGGGGCACCCAAAAACCAACTCAGGTTTTGGGTCCCCTGTCATCAGCGTCATATTAAAGGGATACGGGAGAGAGCTGGCCACATGTAAGAACACAATTCACGTAAGGTTTACTCTCCTCACCCCGCAAAAAAAAAGATTTACTCTCCTTCCAATATTCTCACCCCATCCGATCAGGGGGAGCGTTGCAGCGACGGAAAGACCTAAGCCAGCTGCCGCTCGCCGTGGCGTCCCCATCTCCATCCCGGGGCTTTGCACATAATCGACGGACGTCAATTGGATTTTTCAAAATCGAAGGATACTTCAGTTGCCTACGTAACATTTTGGTATATTTATTCGTTATTGTTTCGAACCGCAAACCCTCGTGATCGCGGACACTAATCCATCTCGGACTCCGATGCTGAGACAAACGTCGCGTCCCCGCCGGGATATATATAGCGAGCGAGGATTCCGTATTTTTGCTATCGACAACGTAGGTGGACGTACAGTATATACCATGCCAATGGACAGCGTTCAGGAGACGGTCACCACTTCCGATGTCTCCAATATGGCAGTAGCAAGCGATGCCGCGCTCGGCTCCACGTCAAGGAGATGCTCGCCGGCGGCGTCGCGGGCGTGGCGGCCAAGACGGCCGTCGCGCCGCTCGATCGAGTGAAGCTCCTCCGACAGGTCGGAGGTGGGGCGGCGCCCGCCGGCACCAGCGCCTTCAGGACGCTCCTCGAGATCAGCCGCCGCGAGGGCCTCAGGGGGCTCTACCGCGGGAACGGCACCAACGCGCTGCGCGTGTTCCCTTCCAAGGCGATCCACTTCATGGCGTACGAGCAGTACCGGAGCTGGCTCCTCGGCGCCGTCCCCTCGCTCGGCGGCGGGCCGGTCGTGGACCTGCTCGCCGGCTCGGCCGCCGGCGGCACGTCGCTGATAGCCACGTACCCGCTCGATCTCGCGCGCACCAGGCTCGCCTGCCGTGCCACCGAGGCGGGCGTCTTCGGCGTGCTCCGGAGCGTGTACGCGGAGGGCGGCGTCCGCGGCCTGTACCGTGGTGCGTGGCCGTCGCTGGCGCGCGTGCTCCCGACCGCCGGGCTCCGCTTCTTCGTGTACGAGTCGCTGAAGCGCCGGCTCCCAGAGGACTACGAGGGGCGCGTGGATGCCAAGGTGGTGTGCGGGATGGCGGCGGGTCTGGTGGGCAACACGGCGACGTACCCGCTGAGCGTGGTGCGGCGGCAGATGCAGCTCGGCGGCACGGGCACGGGGACGGCGGTCACTGGGGCGCTGCAGGGCGTTCGGGCCATCGCAAGGGCGCAGGGGGCGCGGCAGCTATACGCAGGGCTAGGGCTCTCGTTCCTGAAGGCGGCGCCGTCAGCGGGTTGGTGGCATACGAGGAGATGAAGGCTCTGCTCAACCTGCCAACCAGCCATCGCTAGTCCTCTATTATTCCACTTTAGCTTTTTTTTAACGGTTTTATTCCACTTTAGCTATACGCAAGTCGCCTGAAAATTACTTTTGGGTTAGTCAATTTTTGGACTGTTGAATTCTACGTCAGATTCGTGCTCATATTTTTTTCTGGGCTGGTCTATGCACTGCTTTGGGCTGTTTTTTCTTGACTGACCATATATTTTGGGTCAGTCGATTCCTTAGTGGGCTGAACCCATTTCATGTGCGACCCTGCCTTTCCCTTTCTCTCTTTATTTACACTAGTAAATGGGACGTGCCATGCACGTGTGGAGATAGTTATTAATACACATACATGTGGGTAATTTTAAGTAGTATCATATTTCACAAAAAAAATTTAAGTAGGATCATGATTTGAACTAATTAATTATTAATTATAAAATTTTGCACGATTTAATAAATATATATATAATACCGAATTTACACAATATAGAATACCATGAGAAAAAGTATACCAGGTTCACTCCTCAAATGTTTGTCTTAATAAAGTTTAAGTTTAACTTCAGTTCAGAACTGCGATACTTATTATGGATCGGAGGAAATATTAGATTGAGCAAGAGAGAGTACTGTTTGCAAGTTATTTATCGTTAGAAATAAAATAATAATTTAAACATTATTGTGTCTGTTTGCAAATCAGAGTTTTCACAGAATTGTTGATAAAAACTAAGAAAACAAGGGTGATAAATATTTGTAAAATAAATTTGTAATAAGAGAAAGTAAAAGCTATTTAGTTGTACATATATTGCATTTTCACTTTGTTTGTCACTGTTTAATCTGTTTTAGCTTGTGTGCCTTTACCCATGCTACACCATCACATGCTTTCTCTCTCTCTCATCATGAAGCGTACTTGCTAGTTGCTGCTGCTAGCACTCCTGGTGCCACTCTACTCTACTCCTGCATGCATCACCGGACTCTGCTGGAAATTTCTGGATAGTGGCTAGGCTATAAAGAACACAAGGAGAATCACATGCATGCACATCCTAGAAAGTACTACTACATCTGAGAGTGGCAGATTGGCAGCACGGGGAAATGGTGCAGCAAATCCCCGCAATGTAGGCCATCAGATTAACATATCCAACGGTTTATATGCAGCCACGTGTATCGGTAACACAAGCCATTAAATTTGAGCCGTCCGATTAGGAAGATCCAACGGTCCATATGACTTGCTACTCGTACACTATATAGGAGTATAGATGTGCATTTTTGCTTTTGCTTTTGTTTTCTGTTTTTCTTTATTAGTTGGTTTTCAGTTTTTTGTGTGTGGCTATTTTAGGGTGTTTGATGAGTGTAAATGTATACACATAAAAACTATACAATATGTGTCAAAATTGTATTATTATATGACTATTGTTTCATATTAGAAAAAGTGCAATTTCAATGCAAACTCGTACGCAATTTCTTTTTGTCATTTTGTTTCTTCACAAAGGTTAATACCAACTAATTCATTCTTTATTAGAAAACTTTAATTCCCTTGACAGTAGAACCAGTACCACTAATTCATTCGTAGTAATGAAACTTCTTTTTGTATAAAAATCCACTTTTATATGTTCATTCTTGCATATATTTTAAATCACAACTTTTATGTGTATCATCTGCAAAATTTGTCATTGTTTGATTTAGATTTTTTTTTCTCATTTTCATTCTTCTTAAATGGTAATATCAACGCCCACCAATTCATTCTTCCTTAGAAAATTTCATTATTTTGGTTTTGTTTTAGTATTTATTTCATTTTCTTTCTTCTTCTTTAAAGGTAATACGAATGTCATTAATTCAACCATACATAGGAAACTATATATTTTTTTGCAAAAAAAATCACTTTCATATGCTTTTTCTTGTGTATTTTTATAACACGCATTTTTTATGTATATCGTGTGTAAATTTTGTAATTGTCTGATTTAGATTTGTTTTTTATTTTATTTTTCTTCTTAAATCATAATACAATGTCACAAATTCATTCTTTCTCTGGGAATTTCACTACTTTGAGTCCGTTTTAGTATTTATTTCATCTTCTTTCTTATTGAAGGGTAATACAAAAGCCACTAATTCATTCTTTCATAGAAAACTTTATTATTTTGAATTTGTTTCAGTTTTATTTTATTCTTTTTCTTCATTAAGGGTAATACCAATGCTAATAATTTATTGTCCCAAACATTAGTTTTGATGTAACCACCATTTGATTTAATAAAGTGCACCCAAGGGCATTCCTCTAAAAAAATTATTTCTTCCTAGGAAACTTTCTTTTTTGTGAAAATTCCTTTATTATACGCATATTCTTGCATATCTTAGAATAGCGCAATTTCTGTGGAGATTGTGTGCAAATTTTGTCATTATTTGTTTTCATTTTTTTCATTATCTTTGTTCTTTAAGGTTAATACCAATTGCACTATTTCATTTTTTATAAAATTTATTTTTTATTCATATTTACTCTTATTTTTTACCGTTTACTCTTTAAGGTGAACCCAACACAGGTGTTAGATTTTTAATTTAACAGTTCAAATTTTGGGTGAGACTTCATTTATTTTTCAATAGCCGCTTAAAGATGAAGAATGTTTGTGCAATCCTCAATTCGGGTCCAAAGTTGTGTGGCTTCTATAAGAACATTCAGTATGGCCTGTGTAATTTATCAAAAAAATATATAATATTAAGTTGTCTAGTGAGATGATTAGTAGACATAAACGAGTTAGAAATATCAAATATGGGTTTAAGTACCCCCCCCCCCCCCTTTCTCTCCCTTCAAAATGATATATACATGTGTATATGTGTATGTATTGTATGCATGCATATAAAAATAAATATACATGTGTGAAAGATTGCACATATGTGTGAGAGTGCTATTCTTCGGTCACCTGTAAACGCTTTGAACACTATATTAGAGCAGTCTGTACCAACGTACAAGAGAGTAAAAATTATGGTCAGTCAACTGACCCAAAAATTAAAAACAGTCACCTTGCACGTAGTCACTCCCCTATTATTCAGTTGCCTGTAACCTATTCAAGTTTCAGTTTACTTGCATTTTTTTTACAGTCGTGTTCGTTGACACTTGACCATGGATACTTGTAGTACGAGAAAACTTTCAATCTATATTGAGAAAATTCCTTATTTGACACTATTTCAAAATATGCTTCCTTATTTGACACTGGAAAAGTTTTTCTTTCCTATTTGACACACGTTCTAAATTTTATTTCCTATATGACATTTTCATCCATTTTAAATCTAAATGACACCTGAAAAGACTCTTTTGCCCCTCATGTGGTATGTGTGTAGGGGGCAATAGCGCACACACGCAGCATCAGTGCGAGGGCAGGAGCACACATGCACCAACACACATGCACGCGCACACACACGCAACAACATGCACGCGCACGTGCACACGCACACACACGCAACAACACACACGCATGCAGCACACACACACATACACACACGCAGCAGCAGCACACACGCAGGCACGCAACAGCACACACTCGCGCGCGCACGTACACACGCAGTAGCAAACACACACGCAGCAGCACACATGCACACACACATGCAGCAGCAGCACACATGTGCGCGTGGACTCACACACGCAACAGCACACACGCGCGCACACACATAGCGCATGAGGGGCAAAATTGTCTTTTCAGTTGTCATTTAGGCTCAAAATGGACGGAAGTGTCGTATAGGGAATAAAATTTAGGACTAGTGTCAAATAGGGAAGAAAAACTTTTCCAGTTGAAAGGATCGAGATGGACCTAGAGGGGGGGTGAATAGGTACAAATACAAATTTTAATTGTTACTTGGCAATTTTAGGCAATAGTGCGGAATATGAAAGTGAGCCTAACAATCGCAAGTGTGATGCTAAGAGCTAAACAAGATAATCAAGTAATACAAGTAAATGAGTAGACTGACACAATATGATTTAGGTAAGTGCAGATGAGACAAGTAACCACAAGCAGAGAGTTAAGGTCAGGGATAACCGCAACTCCGAGAGACGAGGATGTAAGCCGATGTTCACTTCCTTGGAGGGAAGCTATGTCACCGTTTAGAGAGGTGGGTGTTACCACGAAGGCACACCAACGCCACGAAGGCTCACCCTGTTCTCTTTTTGAGACAACACCACGAAGGCGTTTCTCAACCACTAGTGGTAGACCTTGGGGTGGTCTCCAAACCCTCACAAACTTTTCCGGGGGTAATCACAAAGGTTGATTCCTCTCCGAAAGACTCCTACCGCCTCCAACCTCCAAGAGTAACAAGAACGATGGGAAAAGCTCAAGACTTGCTCAAGTCACAAATTTCTTTGGTGCAAAGAAGGGGAAGGAGTGGATCTATCACTTGGTCGGACAACTTCTCTCAAATGCTCTCAAATCCCTTGGGGATCTAAGATTTGGTGTGGAGGAGTGAGAGAGAGAGTGTAATGTGTTCTAGGGTTTGTTCAACGTGAGTGGTCAACCCCATCCCGAAGGGGAAGAAAGGCTATATATAGTGGTAGTGAAAAGCTAGCCGTTTGGCCGCTTAAGGCACAGGAGCTGCCGGACGTCCGGTGGGTACCGGACGACCGGTGACATAGATCGGACCGGACGTCCGGCCGGGCAGCCGGTCGTCCGCTCGCTGGAGTATAAATCTGACCGTGAAAATAGCACAGGTAGCGGACATCCGGAAGGCGCCGGTCATCCGGAGCCCGGACGTCCGGTGTCATCGGACATCCGTTAATTGTAGTTCTGTTGGAGTGCACCGGAAATCCGGAAGTGAGCGGACGTCCGGTGACCGGACATCCGGTGTGACCGGTCTTCCGCTAATTTCAGTTCTGTGCAGACTCACCGGACGACTGGAGAGAGTCGGATGTCTGGTTGGTTGAGAGAGGCCGGACGTCCGCAGACTTCGGACGTCCGGTGAAAGTTGGACCTTTTAGTTTGGAAACCTACTACCACTTTTGCACAAGTTAGAGGAAGAATTTATGAGATGGTATGAGAGGGAATTTTGTGGTTTTGAGCAAGTTCTTTCGCGAAATCCATCAATCCCCTTTTAATAGTGCGGGATCCCTACACTCAAGAGCAAAACCGAAAACAAGGAGCCGAAGCTTTTTATCTTTGTCTTGTGTCTCTGCTCTTGGGTGATATATGGTGTTATGTCCTTAGTCATGATCCACACACACACATAGCCCTTGGGATATAATCCTGAGAAATACTCGATAAACATGATTAGTCTCAATATGCATGTTGTCATCAACATCAAAATACGATTAAGGGCATGATTGCACTTTCACCAGTGCCAAATAAAGAACCAGATTTTAAGACAGTGTCAAATAAGGAATTTTCTCATCTATATTCATCATGACATGACACTACAAAGAATACAGACATAACAAAAATTACATCCATGTACATAGACCACCTGGCGACGACTACAAGCAGTGGAGCGAGCCGAAGGCACGCCACCATCATCGGCCCATTCCTCATTTAAGCCGGACCAAACTTATTGTAGTAGATAATCGAGAAGTCGCATGCTAACAGCAACTGTCGTCGATGAAGAAAAATATAGATCGAAATAATTCAACCTGTAGACACACGAACCAAAATTAACAAAAGCTAGATTCAAACAAATCCATCGAAGACCAGCAACGACTGAATCTTGCAAGATCCGCCGGAGACACATCTCCACGCACACTCTGTTAAAACTAAACGCATCACCGGAACAGGGACTAGGGTAGGAGAATCTTATTCTATCTTCAGAAAGCCACAACTACCTCGTCTTTCTGATCAGAATGCAAATCCTAAACGAACTTATAAAAATACCTAAAAACGAAGCAAGATCCTTCCCTTCGACAAGTGCTAGGGTACACCGTGCATCCATGACCCTAGGGTCGCCGAAGACAAGGCTGACCGCCTGTGACGCCGGCGGGAGGTAGAGGAATCCTAGGCTTCTTTGCTCAGAGAAGAGGAGGCGCCGGAGGCTATGCATGTCTCATATCTCGGCACCCTCCCCTAAGAGCAACTCCAATAGCTCATGTATCTCTAAAAGAACTACTATTTTTGGGAAGTTGGGTCAAAACAAGGCCTCCAACAGCTTTCGTAAACACGAAAAAAATACAGGATCCCCTAAAAATACCTCCTCCATCCTCCAAATTTACGAGAAGATGGCCTTCATGTATAATTTTGACGGGTGGATAACCGCCTGAAACTTCACGGGCGCAACGTCAGGACACCGCTGCATCGCCGCTTTAATATTACCTTCGCCTCCAACGGAACGCCACGTCGGGTCGCGCCACCGCCGGAATGTTGCCTTCGCCGCTACCAGATCGCCACGCCGCGTCGGGCGCCGCCACGCGAGGGCTGCCGACACCACGCCGCCGCCAATTGCCATCACGCAGAGCATTGCCGCCGCCAGATCGCCACGCTGTGCCGCCGCCGCTACCATGTCGCCGAGCACCGCCACGAGAGGGCTGCCGACACCATGTCGCCGCCGTCTGCCATCACGCAGAGCACCGCCGCCACCGTCACCACGCCGCGCCACCACCACACCGCGGTTGGGCGCCGCCATCTCGGGCTGCCACCATCATGGCACCACCACATCGCGGCCGGGCGCCGCCATCTCGGGCTGCCACCATCATGGCACCACCACATCGCGGCGCCCGTGGCACCACCACATCACCACGCCGGGTCACCGACTTGTGGAACTGGGCCATTTTCTAGGCTAGTTTACTGAAAAACTAAAAGTTTAGAGGAAGATATTTGTCGGAACTGAGAAAAGTTATCATCAGAAAACTTCCCTAAAAATTTACGATCATCCCATAGAAGTTGGTTTACGGGGAGTTTTTAGGGGAGCTCTTGGAGTTGCTCTAGCCTCTAAGTCTGTATCTTGGTGCATTTGAACTACTCCTACCACCTTAATTACGGCCTGGCTGGGTGCGTCGATTCAAAAGAAATTGAGCTACTCAATTCTTTTAAGCCGTTGGATGTAAAGGAAACGGTCAGATCTCCTATCTTCTGAAAAGCACTGTTCGTTGAAATCTCAGAACCGGTCCCTTTTCTTTCCCCTCTCGCAAGGAAACTAGAGAAAGCCTTTCTCCCATCGATCTCCACCGGCGAGCCCGTGGTTTTGTCTCCCCTCCACCTGCCTCTCCGGTGGCCGGTGGCGGGAGCAGATTCTTGGTGCCTCGGCTCTGGCTAGCATACAGGTAGGACTAGCAAAAAGGCTCGTGCGTTGCAACGGAAGAGAAAAATACCACACGCTCTAAGAGCACAAAAAATGGTCTATAATCTGAGAATTTATAGCTACGGCCCAACTAAAGATGGTTTTAACCTATAAAAGCACAGTTTAAGATTCTACAGGGCTTGCATGTAGATTTAATCCATACAAAGAAACGGGCAAGTGATCATGCATTTATTCATGTCATGTTCGGAATGGAGTGTTGTTACGGGCGAGTAAATAAAAACGACAAAAACAAACGATGACACGTTAGCACATTACGGAGACAAGATTTTTTTCAGTTTTAAAATCACCAACTTAGGGCAACTCTTGAACACTTTTTTCACATGCATATTTTTTAAGTACATGAAGAGTTGTTAAAAAGGTTGTACAATGATACAGGATATTTTAATCATAAAAAGAGTGTTTTTTTATCTGGAACAGAACATTTTTGCATGGTCTCCTGTGGAGCAGGTACTTGCGCCTCTATTTCATCACTATTTTTTGTCATACATGTCATAGGTATTAGTCCATATTTCATCACTATTTATATCTTATCAAACTTGTCTTTTATTTTTTATTTTTTCATGCATGCCTCCTTTTTACTATTTTTTATGCATGTCTTCTTTTTCTTCTTCTTATACATAGGAGAATAGCGCAAATCTCATTTTTAAAATTGTTAACAGGTAAAATAACATCATATTCATATTTTATATATTTTTCTAATCAAATTCCATATATAACATGTTAAATTTGGAGTTACGGCTTAGAAGATATGAGTATTTAAAAAATATTTGATATGTACTGCAGGAGTAATGTCAGAAACATTAGGGGGGTTTCTGTAAAATAGCAAAACAGATTAAGAATATCTATTTCTTTTATTAGTAGGTTTCAGATTCCTTAAACGTCATAAACTTTTGTGATGGCCAATCTAGATGGTGGGATGCTGCAAGAGCAATTTTCGGAGAATGTGTGTATGTTTCTTTTTTAATAGGGAAGGTTGTCTTCAAGCATTGTTTTCGTTCTTCCAATCAAGCGGCGCATGTACTACTAACTTTTCTTATTGTAATAAGACCTCTTTAAATTAGACAGACGAACCCCCAGGTTGTCTAATCTCTTCACTTGTGGACAATGTAATGCCTATGTTAAATCAATAAAGCTAGCCATGATAGCTTTTTCTAAAAAAAGGTATAGATATAGATATAGATATAGATTTCGTAGGAGCGGTGCTCGGACGTATGGCGATGCTTTTTCTTCGAGTCTGTCTTTCGGGTTTTGATCCTCCTCAAATTTGTCCGTCAAATGAAGCTCCGATGTAGTTTCCTGCCAGCTCCTTAGGATGGTGAGCTTAGGGTTTCTTGTCGTTCGTACGCAGCGGCAAGATTTGGTATAAGGTTTTTCAGACCAATTTAAGGATTGAACGGCAAGGACTCCAGAGCGCTGGTCCTTAGAGGCACATGCACGAAGATTTCGTAGTGGACCTGGTATAGGTGCGACGACAGCGGCATGTCGGTGGCAATGGTCGTTCGATGGTCCATGAACCTAGATGTAATTTTTATTATATTTAAGGTCTTTTGTACTTTCTATGAATCTTTATAATAAATCTGATTCTTTTTGAAAAAGAACATTTTTCATCGTCTTCTCCGTGATCTCGATCTGAACCACCCACGACCGGTCTGCGGCACTCCCGCTACCACCTCGCGGCCGCCCCCGGTTATCCTTCTAGCCTGGTAAACCTTGCACCCCTCGCACCCGAACTGTCAACCTTCGGACTCACCTCCATCGGTTGCCAGCTACGGCTCATTCCTGGCCGAGGCCTTGCTGGCTTCCGCGAGCCTCGCTACAGCCTCGTTGCTGCTTACTGTGGCCTGCTTCCTTCTCCATCAAATCAGACTGACCCATATTCAAAATTGAGACGACTAACGTCCAGCAAAATGTTGTTATGTGATTAAAGTTGTACCCTCAAAATAAATCATCGTAAAGAAATATGAACAACAAATTGAGACTTCTCTACCGTATGGTAAAACAACAAATTGGGTTACATAGTTGCGGGGGATATTAAATATAGAAAACACTTGCATTAGACAACACAGAAAGGAAGACAAAATTAAGTAAAGTGCTGAAAAATATGAACCTGTCAGTCAGGGTTTGGACGCGCACAGACACAACACCATCAAGCGGCCACTGTAATTTGAAAGTGAATTTCTGCAGAGTGCTCACGTCGCACATTTGAATTTTGAATACAGTTCAGAGCCAATAGTAGTACTGCTAATTAATGTTATGTCAAATGGTAATCCTTCTGATCTAGATTAAATGGTGAAACTGAATACAGCAGGAATATCAATCAACAAACATTCAAACTGAGGCTACAGGAATAAGAATAACAAATGACAATTGGCATCCAACAGAATGATGTCTACGTACTGTTTCCAAGTTGCAATCCTACAACCATTCTTGATTAATTTTGAAACTAAACGTGTCAATCAATAAGTCTTCTGCTTCTTCCACTTGTAAGCAGCTGCCAATATCTTGAGGTTCGATGCCGGCGTGACTTCATCAGGGAAGATATAATCAACGTACTCCTCGTACGCAATATTGGAGCCATCATCTGTGGGCAGTGGTCTCTTCCTCTTCACTTTCCTTGGCGCCTTCTTCTGCACTAAGGCAACATCACCAAGATCACCAAAGCCCAACTCTGTTTTGAGCCATTCTTCCAGGAGCATCACTCTTTCTTCCTTTAGCTCTGCAGCATTAGTCCTGAAGTAGTCGAATGCCCTTTCAAAGACCGCTCGACACCTCCGGACCTGCTCGATCTGCTGTGCCTGATAACCAGCATGATTCTTATTCAGTCCATTGTCTTCTGCCAAGCCAGTCGAGGCCTCGAATTCTGCGTGGCTGATCCATACCTTCAGATGCTTTGTTCTATCAAGCAGTCTCTCATAGAGTTCCCTTGCCCTACCAAATTCACCTTCATCAATTTCAAACTGCAAGTACTCCTTCCATAAAACCTCGGGCATGTCGAGGGCTGGCTGAGCGATAGCAAGATCGTATACTGACCGAGCACGATCAGCCTCGCCGAGGTTCTTTTCAAGTTCAGCATACTTCCTCCAGGCATAACAGTTTGCTGGAGACCATTCGATATACTTTTCATACAGAGTTCTACAGCGGTCGAAATTGCCGAGATGAAGCTCGATCTCAATGTACTGCTTGAATAATTTCCCCTTGGGCACCATACCTATCGCATTGCCAAGAATCCGCCGTGCAGCCTTCATGTTCTTCTGTCTTATCTCAAACTGCGCGGCCATCAGCCACAACTTCGCAAATGTAAACTCCTTGTGTGGAATGAGTTTCAGACACGCCCTTTAGACCTCCCGGGTCCTCTCCATGTCCTGTGCATCAAGTTCCTCATAGAAAGCATAGTTTATCCAAAGGTATATATACCTCTGCCAGTACCGCTTCTCTTGTGCAGGGGGGACATTTGCGATAGCCCTCTCGTACACATCCCTGATCCTGTCCTTATTACCGGCGCTCTCCTCCAGCCTGATGTAATCGAACCATGAGTCGTAATTGAGCGGGTTCCTCCTCACCTCATCTTCATATTGGAACCTCTGCTTGCCCACAATGGCATCGTCAATCCCCTCACGGTCACCACATCGTTTCTCAAATGCCAGGAACTTCCTGTAAAGGTCCTCAGCCTTGCCCTTCGGCACTCTGTCAAGCGCATACTTGTATATTGCACGAGTGCGCTCCACCTCCGGGCGATTTTCCTCAAACTCAGCAAAAGCTACAAACAACACCTCTGCGTCTTCATCGTCCACAAGCAGTTCCGATGCATGCTCGTACACGCGACGTGCCCGCTCTGCTCCTCCATGTTTCATCTCAAACTTGGCGTATCGGACAAACGTGTCGGGCCGTGGGTGCTCGGCGACAAACCTCTCATAGATCGCCCTTGCACGCTCAACCTCCCCATACCGCAGCTCGAACTTGATGTACGAGTTCCAGGCAGCAATGTCGGGACGCCATGCCATCCAGCGCTCAAAGAGCTGGCGAGCACTGGCGACGGCGCCAAGCAGCTCCTCCATGTGGATGTACTTGTGCCACAGCTGGTCGACGCGGGGGAGGAGCGAGACGGCGCGGTCCCAGACGTTCCTCGCGTGGTTGACGCAGCGGCTGCGCATCTCGAACTCGGCGTACTTGAGCCACATCGCGTGGTCGCGGCGGGCGGCGTCCAGGTCCAGGGCGCGCTCGTAGACGGAGCGAGCCCGGGCGAGGTCCCCCTGCCCCTCCTCCCACCGGGCATACTTGACCCACGCCGGGACGCCGCCGCGAGTGACGAGGCCTTCGAATCGCTTGCGCTCGCGGAGCTCGTCGAAGTCGGTTATCCTCTGCCTGGGCGGGCGGATCTCGGGCTCCTGCCGCTCCCGGGCCTCGCGGAGGATCTGCTCGGCGGTGATCTGGACCCCCGCCGGCGCCTTGTTCTTCACCCGCGTCGCGCGGGGGAGCCTGACCTCCGTGTCGCGGTTCGTGAGGAAGCCGAGGCTCGCTTGGTCGGCGCCGCCGCCTCTGCGGGTGGTGAGCGCCATGGCCGGTCGCTGGTGTTTGTGCTAGGGTTAGGGTGTCCGGAGGAGAGGGATAATAGGGGGCCGCGCGAGGGGCGGGGCAGATCGGTCGAGCGTCTCGTGGTGTCGTGGGGCTCGATCGACTCTCGTAGTACCGCCGTTCAAGTTCTTTTTCGGGAAGAACTTTTGCGCGTAAATATTGATATATGTTTTGATAGACTTGATAGAAACTTAATAAGTTTGACTTAGAACATGTCACATCCCAATTTTTAAAAATTTAGGCTATACGCATTGACACATAACATTCCATTATTTCAGTGCATTTTTGGAGTTTTGAAAATCAAAATGACCATTTCTTAAACCTAAAACCATTTGGAATTTAATTGCTGGGCATATGATCTTTTTATGCATATAAAAACCTTTTATAATTTTGCATAAGGGCAAGAAAATATTTTCCTAAGATATATATTTACCCTAGTTTATGTGATAGTTTTGTGTTCAAAGAATTTGAAATGGTTTGAATTTGGGTCAATTCAAACCATACTTAAATCATGGGTCACAAATAAAAACAAAAATACAGAAGAAAAAAACACAGGCGCAACCAGGACGACCCAACTACGGTGCCCAACCGCGAGTGCGTGAGCGTTTAGGAACAAAAAACAAACCAACATGCTGCGATCTAATCGCAACTATCTCTGAGAGATCCAACGGTAGCCGCACCCATGCACGCCTCTCTCACTTACAGACGGCCCCCACCTGTCAACTTAGTCAACCTCCCGCGAGAAGCCATGTTCTCCCACCCACTGGTCCATGTTCTCCCACCCCATTGAGGTTTGAGGCCATGCCCTTGACTATCCGAGCTCCATCCCACCCACATCACCTACTATTTTTCTCACATTTCCACCTATCAAATACTTTAGCACTCTTTATTGAAACAATAAAAAGAAAACAAACTTAATTCTTCATCCACCTTATTTGCATGGGTTGCCTCCCATGAAGTGCTTTGTTTTTTGTTAAGCTCGATTGTAGTGACGGTTACTTCTCCTTTGGTGTGATAATCTTGAGCCCATCGCTCCTGACATTTATCATGATACCCTCCAACGTGCATCTTCATTTTTTTTTTTCCGGGGTAGTGTCTAACATGTGGATTCTACATCGGAGGGTCAAATCTCGCATTTCTTTCAAAGACATTGATGATAGCTATTATAGGTCTCAGAAATGGCATACCAAATATAATAGGAGCAATGGGATCCTCAAACATATCAATGACAACAAGATCAATCATTAATTTAAATGACTACTCCATGTTTAATCCCTATCATTAATTTCTAAAAGGTTCCCCGGTTTTATTTGGAGTGGTTTTCCCTCTTTTTCAGGGCCAGCTTTGTATGGTTTTTCTTTTTTGTTTTTGTCAAATTCATGACCATTTTCACAAATTTGTTAACTTTTATCAACTTTGAATTTTTCAAAAATATTTGTGTTTTTTCAAATCCTCTCAAATTTGTGAGCCTTTTTTGAAATTGTATGAATTTTTTTGAAAAGGCCTTAATTTTTTTTATTATGAACTTGTTTGAAATTCATGAAATTTTATAAAATCGTGTTTTTGTTGAAATGTCTTTGAACTTTTAAGATTTTTTGAACTTTTTATTTCATTCTTGTGAAATATTTTTTCTTTCTCCAAAAAAGTCAACTCTTCGTGCTCAACTGGTTGTTGTTCGACGGTCGCTCGTCCATGAGTCAATTGATATATAGCTCAAATGCAGCTGGGCCGACCTATAAGCTTAGCTCAGCTGGCGCCAAACGCGTTGTATATGAGCTCTCGTAACGCGCTGTGTATTGCTCGAGCCATACACAACAATGAAGGATTTCGAGCGCTTAAGAGGAATTTCCTAAGGGATGCTCATGGTGACGGACTGTTTTGGTTTTGCACAAGCGATCCAGCGAACAAGGGAGCAGGATCGGCCCATTTAGCAGCGAGCACTGAGCTGTGCGTGCATCCTACAGAATCTGGTTTCGGGAAAAGATTCTTTTCGGATTTTGGGAACCTTCTGGAAGGTTCCTGAACCAGGTTTTCTAGCTTTTTAGTTTATTCTTTTTCTCTTTATAATTTTACCTTTTTGTGTGTTTCTTTTCTTCCTCCTTTCCTTTTTTATTTGTAAATTTATTTTTCTTTTCAAATAAGATTCAGGAACTTCGAATGTTTATTCCAATTTTTTCAAAAATCTTTTAGAATTTCAAAAATTATTCGTGTTTTCTATATATGTTCATATTTTTTATAAAAAAATCATAATTTCAAAAATCATTTGCATTTTAAAAAATTATCCTATTCTGAATTCAGTAAATGTTCAATTCTTTTAAATCTCTTCATAAAATTGGATGTTTCCATGTTTCCAAAAAATGGTTGAAACTTTCAAAACAGTCATGTGTTGAATTTCAAAAAATGTCTCCATTTTTAAAATAAAATCACAAATTCGTAAATCATTTTGCAAGGTTTTCACGGTCGCGATAGAGTATCACTTATCTGGCTGCCACAGCCTATTCGAATGGTCAACTATTTGATGCGGAAGTGAACATAAAGGGGACCTTCCCGCTCCTGGATCCTATTTCGCACCCTCAGCTCCACTTACAGAAGTTTTAGCTAACCGGGGCACACACCCCCTCAGTATTAGGCTTGCCCCATTTACTTTTTTTGGGGCAATAGCTTGCGTGCGATGTTTGCTAAGTCGCTGACACAATCCTTTTTCTGGTTTTTCAATTCGGTTCTCTTTTTTTTTCTTATTCTCTTTCAGTTTTTCTTTTTCAAATTTTGTGAACTTTTTTAGCCGCTGATCTTTTTTCAAATCCGTGAACTTTTTTCAAGAGCATTAACTTTTAACTCTAGACCTTTTTTCAAAATTTTGAATTATTTTCCAAACTTCATGAACTTTGTTTCAAATATGTGATATTTTTTCCAAATTCATGAACTTTTTCAAAATTTATGAAATTTAATTCTGTTTTTTTATAAATTTCTAAATTTTTATGGATTGTTTTCTTTCAGATTCATGACATTGGAGCTCTTTTCTATCACAAATTCGTGAAATTTCATGAAGTTTTCAAATCCATGAACTTTTTTCAAACTCATGAACTTTTCTCGAATTAGTGAAATTTTCAATTTCATGAACTTTTTCAAAATCTGCGAACTTTTCAAACCCATGAATATTTTTAAAACTCACATTTTTTCTCAAATTGGTGTACTTTTCTCAATTTCAAGAACTGGTTTGAATTTGGGAACCTCTTAGAATGGATGAACATTTGTTTGCATGGTCATGCACATTTTTTAAATATGTAAAATTTCATTCATACTTCTTTTAAAAAGTGACATTTTCCAAAATGTTTTCAATAAAAGTAAACAGTACAATAAGTTGTGCAATAAATAGCACGGCTACATTTGATCTTAAATTACTCGCGATACAATCTGTCACCAGCGCTGAGTACCTCTAGTGGTTTCCAATATATTTTTTGTGTGGTGGTGGTGCGGGGGGGGGGGGGGGGGGGGGGTTGGTGGTAGGGGTCTTGCGTTCGTGGGGCGGGCCACCGGGTGCTTTACTGAGTGATAGTTCCCCTTTGCATCGCTAAAGACGCGAAATAAGAGGTGTCCCCGTTTGAGAGCTCCTGCTCAACGCTCGTGAGCGCTAAAATGAGGAGCTTTAGTTGAAAGATTCGTGCAAAAGGGTTGGCCCATTCCCGTGTGATGAGCAAACATAATATAAAATGTCATGAGAAAATGTTGGGTTGGACGGAGTCAAACCCCCGACCTAACACTGGGTAGGCGCGCTGCGAGCCATTGCAGCTAGCGACTGAGTATGTCTTAAATTATAATGCTAAACTTAAAGTACTATGGACAGCGGCAGGTCCTTTTTTAATATTCCTTTACATTTATTGAATTATTTGATGTATGATGAATAATTTTAAATATACATTGAACATTTTTGTAATATACGCTGAACAATTTTAAACTACACAGTGAACACTTTTGTGATATATGCTGAACAATATTTAAAACAGACTGATAATTTTTTATCAAGAACAATTTTTAAATGCATTGACATTTTTTTAATATATGATGAACAACTTTTAACTACACATAGAATAATTTTGTGATACATGCTAAACAAAATTTAAATACATATAGAACATTTCATGATATACGCCGATTATTTTTTTGAAAAGTGAACAAAATTTTGAAATTATGAACAGTTTTGAACATCACTAAACAGAATTTGGAATTTCAAACATTTTTTGAATACAAAGGATAAGATTAAAAAGGAAAATGGAAAAATAAAATAAATGGAAAAAATAAAAAAATGATACAAAACAGGAAAATATAGAAAACAAGGAAAACAGGAAAACCAGCTAAAGGAAAAAGCAGAGAAACAAAACTAGAACGTTCCACTGCTTTAACGCTAGAACTGGACCGGCCTGTTTCGTGGTGCTCGCTAGCGAGCTTCAGCGAAAGTTCCTCAGTTTGACGCTCCCGAGCGTCAAATAGGGATTGCCTCCCCACTTAATGTGTTGTTTAGCAAAATCACTAACTAAGATTACTTCTTTCAAAAATCATTCTCATCTTCTCAGGTTGTGACAAGTGGCTCCCTGCATGCGCGTCACTTGTCACAACCTGGGATTTTTCTTTTTTTTCGTACACTTGTTTATTCAGAATCTTTTATTTCTTAAATCATGAATCCAAATCTCGAATGTTTTTATCATTGGATTCCTCGCGTCGAGATCTTCAAAACTAGAACTCAGGTTGATAGATTTTGACAAACATTTTTTCACAAAAAAACCGGACGAAAAAAGAGACCGAGAGCACATTTTTTTCGTGTCCGAAAGAGGCACTGCCGTACCTCTCGCGAAAGGAAAAAAACACATATTTTTCCCGTTTCTGAGCATGCCTCTCGCAAAAGAAAAAAACAGAAAACACATTTTTCCTGCTTCTGGGAGGTGCCTCTCGTGGAAGCAAATCAAAACCTCTCCCGGAAGAAAAAAAATAAAAATATATTCTTATTTGTTTTCAAGAGACACGGCCGTGCCTCTCACGAAAGCACAACCGTGTCTCTCGCGAAAAAAACATGTCTTTTCGCACAAAAGGTTTATTTTTCCAAAAGCTAAAAAAACCAGTGAAAACCCAAAAAAAGTCAAAAGAAAATAAAAAATTGTTAAAAACCCAAAAATGCGTGCGAAAAATAAGTAAAAAACGCAGAGAGCACACAGAGCGTGACACGTGACGGTGACTGTGAGCGCGCCTAATAACACGCTTCCAGCCTACCCAAGTGATTGTTAGAAGGTTCCGAAGAATCCCTTGCCAACTAGTTGAGTCCCGCTGTTTAGGCTCAAGCCGAACACAAATTACGTGTATGGTCTGGAAACAGCCTCGCCGAATGGTCAGCTGGATCGGGCATGTTCTGTCACGACGTCTTTTCCTTTTCGGCCGAACCGACCACATGCCCTAGCAGGCTATCAGGCTATCACTTCTCGCCCGGCCGGGAGTTTCGCGCTGATTAATCCCATTCTGGTGTTCCGCGCTGATCGCCCGGCAGACAGACTCACTCTTGTTACCTATACTAGTGTCATGCATATGACACTAGTCTAATTTACTACCTTTATAATGTAAAGTATCTTAGTAATAGTGTCATAAATTGTTTGGTTTATTGCCTTATAGACTCATTTTACCTCGGGAAGCGTTATGTTACAGTAACATATTATATTACTCCAAACATCTCTTTTTTCATTAAATACTTGTCACATAAGCAAAATTGTCTTGAGACGTGTTAAATTACTACCTAAGTTATCCCACTATGGCTAGCCTAAAAGTGTTGACTTTTGCATTGAGTTGTGGTCTTCTTGCAGTCGCACAAGATGGACCGATCGGAGCCGGCCTCAGCCTGATCCACACACGCTGCCTGGTGGTCGGCGCCGATAAGGACTGGTAATTTCGTGCAGGCGTGCAGTCGTCTCAGTAAAAATGCTAGTAGACCGGAAATCGGTGCTGGCCATCAATGAGACGGCGACAGAACGCTGGATCGCGCGTGCCGTGCTGTATACGTGCACGCAATCCCGGCTCAGATATGTTCAGAGGTTGTTGGTGAACCATGCACAATGAGATAGATATGCACGCACGACACGAACCAGCCTGGAGGTAAGTTTTTCTCTCTCTTTTGAGGCCGCCGACGGACGTTTCTTCCTTGCTTCGCGGGCACACAAGAAACTGTATGCTGGTTGAACTATCTCAATTTAGCTTTGCGCTTGCAGTCCACGGAAGGTGGAGCCAGTCAGGCATGCATATAGGCGTATAGTCTTACTCACAGCTCCACTTGTTTTTCTCGAGTGGAAATCATGACATTGTATCGCTCACGAATGTGATCTTCAGGTGCAAGATATGGTCAAAAGTAAACTCCGACTTTTTTAGGGCCGAAGCATCCTACGTACTACTGTCAGAGAAACTTATGCTATGCTTATTATTAACAACGCCGATAAAGCTACCAAGGGATCGTTCCATCATTCATCTTCCTACAGATTCCACACGTGAAAAACCAACACAAGAAAAGTATCATGGCCTTTAATTTGCTGTGCCTCGGACAGTGAAAGCATCCGAGACCGGCCGGGTGGAATCTACCGTCACTTACACATTTGTACTTGTTTTTTCCAATGCAGTTTGGTCAACCTGTCTGCCCTCCGTCGATCACTTCTGCAAAGTGCCTCGGCCGCAACCGCAAGCACAACACAGGGAGGGAGACAAATGTGCGGCTGCCCTTCCAAAATGACCGTCTAAATATAGATGTATCAAGCCACGATTTAGTATTAGATACATTTGTATCTGAACAAATCTAAGACAAGAATTTTGGGACGAAGGAAGTACCATATCACGCTTAATCAATCTCGGAGGAAAGGATCCATCGAGGCATATACTGCTCCATTATGGACGCAGCTTGTCTTTCGTTTTCAGCGTCCGTTTGCCTTTTCCGGATGATGCAACCAACGAGAGTGACTCCACACTCCACATATTATCGTCTACTAGAAGATCGATTATGTGTGGAGCTCGTGTTCCATTCTCGACCACGCACCTGCCTTATCTGCACTGTCCACTGCTGGCTGTTGACACTTACTCCTATGTTTTACTAGTTACTCCCTCTATCAATAAATAGTATAAAGCGTGTTTGGTTTTCGTGCTTACTTGGCTATAAGTTGTATGTATGGCATGAGTGTGAGAGAGTTTGTATCTCCCCTAGTTAAGTTTCTTTTTCTTCTAGTTTAGCACCCCTGATGTAGGCTGGATGTGTGTCTTGAGCGTGTATGGCTGTTATTGCTTCTAGTAAAAATACTCTATTTTCTTAATTGAAAGTGGGGGCTTGGGGTAACTGCGGGTGCTAGAAAGTTGGGATACTAGATGACGCGAGAGTAGTTGGTCACATTCATTTATGTTGTTGTGGCGTTGTCTGTGTTGTAACACAACCATAAACTCTATTCTCTTATTAAATGAATGAGGCAAATCTTTTGCCTCTCTTCAAAAAAAAAAAAGTGGGGGCCTGAAGGCTACTTTGATCTAACAATAACTTATGGCATGAGTAAATAAATAATAATAATAATAATATAGTGTTTAAGAACACTTTTCAGAAATGAAGGTAAAAAAACAACCTCGCCTTTGCATAATTAGATGCACGCTTCCATATTTTCATGAAAGAAGTAGCCAGCAATATTAGGACCATGACAAGATGAGGCAAAAGGAAAACATAAGAGTATGTCACAATTCGACGGCATCGCCTTCAAAAAGTATGTACTTGCACAACCATTGCCAGATACCGACTATAAATTTCGGAAGAGGGATTTTTCATCATGGATGACATATCCAACTAGTTAGGGCCATAACATCAGCACAAAAAGAGAAGATCTTCACAAAGGGACAATGCAAGCATGTTGTTGCAGGGTTTAGTTGGTGAAGGCAAGATGTCTGGTTTTCATCATAAACATGTAGCGATGTTCTAGTCGGCATCTTGGTGAGCGACATAACCAGGGTCCTTCTGATCAACCTTCATTTAAAGCCGCCATCAATGTGAATGTATGATAGTAACAAATATCAAAACCACGGGGAAACAACGTTGAATCTCTTTATGCTTGCATTCTCAACTCAACTCCTTTTAAATGCATGCAAGTTATCTTCTTTAAGTTGCTCTACTTGTTTGTATTGTTCTAAAATTGCTAAAATCTTAAAAAAGAACTAGAATTTGTGATATATTTGTCCACCCCGCGATCTCCTCACTGGAGTTACTTAAATCTACGATCTCCTCACTGGAGTTATTGTCCTCTCCTCACTGGAGTTTGTTCCTCTTCTGTACTTGGATCGATGTAGTGGTGGTTTGCTTTATAATATAAAGTGGGGGGGAAACCCTTTTTTCTTAAGACCATATCCACACTGGAGTTATTTAAATATATCCTAATAGGGTCAACAAAAGTAGAAGGTTGTGTACCAACATATGATTTTCCAAATCGACATGTTAATGCATTAATTTTGATACTTAAATTTATTTTGAACAATTTAAGATGAGGTGTGGAAGTCACTATTATTTTGGGATGAATTCCACATCGTTATGCACATTACAAGTCAAATAAAAAATATGATACAAAAATTACCACAAGTACCTATAAGAAGTGCTAATATTTTTACCGTACGCATAAAGTAAGCATGTTTACACTTTATTATGCTAAGTGGTGCTAATTCAAGGCCAAGTGCAAAGTATGCACGAGATCTCAACTAATTGGTGACCACAAGAACATGAAAGACATATGTGGTCATGAAAGACGAGTAATCACAAGACAACCCACACATAGATACATTTCATATTCCGGTTTTTCTACTAATTTATTTATTTATTATGTAGATAATTATCCATTTTCATTTACTTCCACATAAAATAGGTAAGTGTACATTCTAGAAACATCAACTTCATGGCTACCTGCCATGGTATTTAGGAAACTATAATAGGCACGAAGATCATCATATATTTACAATTAATCTAAGTGGCACAAACTAATCTTTGAAGACTTCCACTTTTCTGCTTTCCCATTGTTTCTAATCTAGAATATTTTAATTAAACAATGTAATAGATAAGTTGCAGTGTTCAAAAGAAAACAACTGAATCAAATTCCTCTGGTATATTTTTTAAGTTTTATAAAATTAAATTTCTCATGGCCAATCTTAAAATTGTATAATAATAAAAAAGTGTATATTAATGTTTAGACGTGTCATTACGTAGTTGTGAAGCATAATACACAATTATAATCTTAAAGTTCATTTGTCAACAAGATATTGTCAATATGGAAAAAAAGTTTAGTCTAAATAAATGATAATCACGATCTAAACTCACCTATGGCCAGCTTACTTGGATTGCGAACCAATAACATGTCATGGGCATGTCATCAATGAACGATCCAGCACATGTCATGGGCATGTCACCAATGAACAGTAACGATAACATGCACATCTCTCTAGACCGCACGATTGGGAATCAAGGGAGAGATCAAAATGAACTGCATATGACGACGGTACACATCTATAGGAACCCATGTATAGTGTTGCGTCTACAGTAGCACTGCAATATTCTATTTGGGTCCTCTATTCTTGATCAAACGAGCATGTTACGGTGTGACATGCCATGAGCATGTCACTAGATCTCTGTCCAGCTTACCTAATGGGCGGGGAACTATCACCAAAATGCCCCTCTAAATATGAGAAGGTAGTGCGTGAAGAAGGTCACGAGATATGAAACTTCTATTTAGTAACAATGTAGTCTTTTATTTTACTATATGTTTACAACTTTTGTGTAGAAAATTGTTTTGGTGAAACTCATGTTGCAAAAACTTTGAAAATGAATATTGAAACAATAAATTTTGCTTTGGGTGAAGAATTAGGCAATATCATAAACATATATTTAAACTCGGGGTATTTGATATCTTTTTGCATTATTCTCTAGAGAGTCAAGTTTAGTTAGTTGTTGTAGTGATCCACACCTCCTACCAGCTATGACAGAGTGCATGTCTTCGGCTTGTTGCAAGATAAGTATGACTTTAGTAACACACTGCCCATCAGAGTAGCAGAACAAAAGCATTGCAGCGGATTTGGTAAATAAACAACTAAAATATATTTTAGAAATCAAACTACAATGTAAATCCTACAAAAAAACTATAATATAAATGTTGATATCATACAAGTGCACAATGTTTAGTTGTAGCCTTTTCGAAGTAAAAGTATCGAGTAGACAAAGAGCTTAGGAAATCACTTTTTGCCTCTGCTTTCTTTCTACTAGGTAGGTGTTGGGCCCCCAAGTGCAAGGATTTGCAGCAAGCAACAGCTTCCCTCAAGTAACCTCAAGATTTATCGGATCCATGAGAGCTACGAGATTACAATAAGTGATTGGTACCTACACACAAAAAACAAAACATCCTTGTGTCGCCAAATGAACTGGTGAGGTTGTCAATCTCACTAGTTTTGCTAGTTACAAAGGAACTAAAAGCACAAATTTATGGAAGATTTGATTGAAGCAAGAAAGTAAAAGAAAACGTAAATTGTGATTGGAAGATTATCAGAAGAAGATGGACCTGAATCTGTAGTGATGAATGTATTTTTTACGCTTATCACGTCGTTGTTCAAATGGTTTATCTTATAAAATCTGAGATATCCCCTCTGATAATGCCACTAATGACTAACGAATGCAATAGATTGTGAAATCCTTTCTTTATTTTGTTTCTGCGGGAAAAGCGGGCATACATGGATAAAAACATGACTTACATGGAAAGAGGCAAAATAGAGAAAGAAGAGATCAATTGGGAGGCGCAGCAGAAGAAACAGAGCACACAAGACGACATCTGGTACGAGCGGTCACGCTCATACCAAGTGCTCATGACACCATAACATCCAAGCCTCCAACTTTTATAAAAGGCCATGTACCAGATTCGCGAACGAGCATCGCCAGAAGCCTCCATCTCTGCACCAGAAGGCATTCACAAACCCTGGCCACTGCCATTTCCCATCTCATCTCCATAGTCATTACCATCTTTGCCACCATAGCAATCCACCTCCAAGATAGTCATACTTGTAATCATGTATCACACCGGTAACCATTGTAAGACATTTTATCAATAAAACTTTCATCTTGATGTCAACTTCAATGATTTCTTCGTGTGATCTGATCGCCATGTGTGAGTAATTCGGTAAGGCAACGGGTTGAGGCATAGACTTGCTACCTAATGTGTTTGTATGAGGGGTCGATGGAATGACTTTGAATGAATGTCGTGTATGTATGAAATAAAATAGCATGGTAGTTGTCTCTTCTCTCTTTCGTGTTATTTCCAAAAGCTTGATGGCCTACAAGCGCACATGGGGTAGTTGTAGCTTTTTTTTGAAGTAAGAGTATCGATTTCACAGGAAGCATAGGAATTGGTTTTTGTCTCTCGTAGTGACTTATGGAATTGTACCTGCAAGTAATTGTAGACTCAAAGCAAAGTGAAGGTGGAGGATAAATATTGGTTTTGTTGAAGTGCAAAAGTAAATAACATAAACAGAAAAAAATAGTAGGAAATGTGACAAGTAAACTCAGAGAAGAGTAAGGCGTTCTCAGGGAGGCTGAGGTGCGGGGCGGGGTTCTCCTGTTTTGTTTCTTTAAAAAAGTTCAGGATTTCGAAAGAAATTAGAACTTCAAAAAATGTTCGTGAATTCAAAAAATATTTTAAAAATTCAAAAAATGATCCTTTTTGAATTTTTGTGAACATTTTAAATTTAAATAAACTTTTCAGTATTTTATGAAAAAATTAAGTCAAAGAATATATTTTTTGAATTTTAAGACATTTTGAATTCAAATTTTTTGAAATCCATGAACATTTTTAGAATTTTTTTTTAAATAATTATGAACATTTTTTGAATTTGGTGAATAATTTGTTAGTTCAAAAAGTATTCACCCTGATTTAAAAATGTTCGAATTTAAAAAATATTCACGGATTTTAGGAAATGTTCATAAAATTTGGAAAGGAAAACTAAAATTTAAAAATATAAAAGAAAAAGAAAACAAAAAACGAAAAACAGAAAGAAAAAAGTCCTGGTTTAGGAAGATTCTAGAATCTTCTCAAAATCAGACATGAGCTAGTTGGGCCGGCCCACATGTACGCAGTGGGGGAGCCGGGGGTACGCGCGCTTGTAGTTCTGAAAAAAACTTTTAAAAAAGGCACGGTGTAGGATACCTGTTGGCCAAACCGACCGACCACGTGAGGCCAAATTTGATGTTTTGACCCTTTTAATAAATTTTAGCCGGATCTGACCCTGATTGCAGAAAAATTCAGGATTTGATAATTTTTTCTACCGCCACTCCACGTGATGGTAGGTATCACAACCTACTGCTAAGAACCCAGACGGTAGGGTGACGGCAGGCCCTTGACGGCCGTTAACATAAGATCACCACATGCGCCACCTCTGCCCCGGCCGACAGTGCGCCGCGTCTCTGACCGACTGAGAGTTTCGCGCTGCTTAATCATTCTGGCGTTCCGCGCCCATGGCATTTGAGTTTTCCTTTTGATCGCCCGGCGGCAGTACCTTTTTTTTCGAAAGTTTTGACTTTTTGCCTTGAGTTCTGATTTTTCTTGCAGCCGCACAAGATCGACCGACCGATGCCGGCATCTGCCTGATCCACACACGCCGCGTGGTCGGCGCCGATCAAGGACTGATAGTTTCGTGTAGGCATGCAGCCGTTTCAATTTCATCATCAATACTAAAAAAAATATAGACCGGAAACAGGTGCTGACCATCAATGAGATGGCGATAGATCGCTGGATCGCGTCTCGCGTGCTATATACGTGCACGCAATGCCGGCTCCAGTGTACTGTAGTAGCTACTCGGATAAGATATAGTCAGAGGTCATTGGTGAACCATTTCTTCCTTACTTCGCGAGCACACAAGAAATTGTATGCTTGTTCAAGTAGTATCTCGATTTAGGTTTGCACTTGCAGTCAGCCATGCAGATATAATCTTGCTCACAGCTCAACTTGTTTACCTCGAGTGGAAATCATGGTATTGTATTGTATCGCTCACGAATGCGATCTTCAGGTGCAAGATATGGTCAAAAGGAAACTCGACTTTTGTAGGGGTGAAGCATCCTACGTACTGTCAGAGAAACTTATAGTACTAATTACTTATTTAGGGCATCTCTAACGCCAAATCTCAAACCACCCGCGTACATTCGGACCGCGAGAGTCATCCAACACGAGTTTATATTGATTCGTAGGATGATCCAGACCCGCAAACCGGAGACAAACATACCGGAGCGGGCGCTCAGACACCACCCATGCCCACTTCTGACCATCATGATCCATCCAAACCCCAGACCCGCTCCTACCCCGCTTTCCATCTCACACATCATGCCATTTGTCGCGCGGCATTCATGCGGCCTAGAGCATGTTGCGGTCGGCATGATGCTCGTGATTTCCGGACATAACTGCGGCGCAGACGGACGCAACCTTTCACTGCCAGCACTGACGTGGCGCGCCGGCCGAGAGAGTGCCACCTACTGCTCACCCCGCTAAACACGCCTCTTCGCCGCATTCAAACGGCCGCAGACTTCCCGCCTTCCTCCACTAAATTACGCATGTGTATCGAGAAATCTACTCCGGCCACACGCTCGTTCACGAGCTGCTTGTCGTTAAACACAATGTCGGTTGGCTCTGGCCGCCCCCCCCCCCCCCCCGCTGTTTAAACGATGCCAGACGCCGGGAAAAAATCGCACTACACTTCGCTTCCATCTCCTCCTTTCACACTATTTTTTCGTCCATGGCATCCGGCGAGCAGGAAGCGAGTTCTCCAACATACAAGCTGGCTGGGTGGCCCGTCGAGCCCGCCGAATACGAGCCAGGCACCTCCTTGCTTTGCCGCCGTCGACGGTCTAGGCGGGTGCAGGCTAGTCCGCGGAGGAAGAAGCTCCAAGACGGCTCGCCGAGGGTTGGCGTGTCGCTCCAAGCCGGTGTGTCGTTCAACAACTCGCCGACGAGTGGCATGTTGCTCCAGGCCGGCATGCGGTGGACCATGTTGGCACATGCATTGTGCCTGCCATGGACAACATCGTGTCACATCGCTCCTCTCGTGCTGGTGCTCGCGGCATCCGACGTTAATGTGTCCATGACCGCGCCCTGCCGGTGGAGGTCGGCGACGCAGCATCCAGCACGTCCGCGCCCACCGCCATCATTGAGGAGAAATAGAACATGGGAAGCCACCGCCGCTTGGGTTCCATGAAGGCCATCGCCAAGGCGACGCCAGCATACACAGCCGGTGTCTTGCCCGGTCGCAGACCATCGTCTTCCTCTTCCCCTCCTGCTCAAGCACATCGCGGCGGTTCCACTCCGATGAAAGGCGTTGCCGAACATGGGGAAGTGAGCCACCCTTTGCGTTGAAGCATATACCTCCGGGGCTCACGCCGGACATGGGAAGACGAAAGGATCCGTCACGACCGGCCGTAGACTAGTGTAGTGTATCCGTGTCATGGGAGTGGAGTTTCGCGCGACCGTACGTGCACATAGTTTTGAAGAAAATATGCCCTAGAGGCAATAATAAAATTGTTATTTAAATTTTCTTATATCATGATAAATGTTTATTATTCAGGCTAGAATTGTATTACCCGGAAACTTAGTACATGTGTGGATACATAGACAAAGTGTCACTAGTATGCCTCTACTTGACTAGCTTGTTAATCAAAGATGGTTAAGTTTCCTGACCATGGATATGTGTTGTCATTTGATGAACGGGATCACATCATTAGAGAATGATGTGATGGACAAGACCCATCCGTTAGCTTAGCATAATGATCGTTTAGTTTTCCTGCTATGGCTTTCTTCATGACTTATACATGTTCCTCGGACTATGAGATTATGCAACTCCCGAATACCGGAGGAACACCTTGTGTGCTATCAAATGTCACAACGTAACTGGGTGATTATAAAGATGCTCTGCAGGTGTCTCCGATGGTGTTTGTTGAGTTGGCATAGATCGATATTAGGATTTGTCACTCTGTGTATCGGAGAGGTATCTCTGGGCCCTCTCGGTAATGCACATCACTATGAGCCTTGCAAGCAATGTGACTAATGAGTTAATCACGGGATGATGCATTACGAAACGAGTAAAGAGACTTGCCGGTGACGAGATTGAACAAGGTATGATGATACCGACGATCGAATCTCGGGCAAGTAACATACCGATGACAAAGGGAACAACGTATGTTGTTATGCAGTTTGACCGATAAAGATCTTCGTAGAATATGTAGGAGCCAATATGAGCATCCCGGTTCCGCTATTGGTTATTGACCGGAGATATGTCTCGGTCATGTCTACATAGTTCTTGAACCTATAGGGTCCGCACGCTTAACGTCCGATGACGATTTGTATTATGAGTTTTGTGTTTTGATGAACCGAAGTTTGTTTGAAGTCCCGGATGAGATAACGGACATGACGAGGAGTCTCGAAATGGTCAAGACATAAAGATTCATATATTAGAAGGCTACATTCGGACACCGGAATGGTTCTGGTCATTTCAAAAAAGTTTCGGAGTACCAAGGGTTACCGGAACCCCTCCCCCGGGAGGTTAATGGGCCATCATGGGCCTTAGTGGAGAAGAGAGAGGGCTGGCCAGAGGTGGCGCCCCCTCCCCCCTTGCCCAGTCCGAATTGGACAAGGGGAGGGGACGCCCCCCCCCTCCTTCCTTCTCTTCTCTTCCTCCTTCCCTTTTTCTCATACTTGGACTAGGAAAGGGGGGGACTGAATCCTACTTGGATCGGGAGTCCAAGTAGAACTCCCCCCATGGCGCGCCCCTAGGGCCGGCCACCTCTCCTTCCTCCTTTATATACGTGGGAGGGGGGCACCCCAAAGGCACACCAAGTCTTCTCTTAGCCGTGTGCGGTGCCCCCTCCACAGTTATACACCTCGGTTATATCGTCATAGTGCTTAGGCGAAGCCCTGCGCCGGTAACTTCATCATCACCGTCATCACGCCGTCGTGCTGACGGAACTCTCCCTCGTCCTCAACTGGATCAAGAGATCGAGGGACGTCATCGAGCTGAGCGTGTACTGAACACGGAGGTGTTGTACGTTCGTGCTTGGATCGGTTGGATCGCGAAGACGTTCGACTACATCAACCGCGTTACTAAACGCTTCCGCTTTCGGTCGACGAGGGTACGTGGACACACTCTCCCCTCTCGTTGCTATGCATCTCCTAGATAGATTTTACGTGATCGTAGGAATTTTTTTGAAATACTGCGTTCCCTAACAAGTTTTACCTTTTAAATTAAAATATGTCCAAATTGTAACTGTTTTCGTCTGGTTTGTATGAAACCTGGCATGTATATATGAAATCCGACCGTGTTTGCATGAGTTTCATCTGGTTTGTTAAAAAAGTGTTTGAAATGTATGCGAGCAGCGTTGGATGACGGCCTCGCGCATCCATGTCCATGGACTTGTATCCCCTGTCCGCGAATGGATGCAGAAGTAAATTTGTGGGTTGCCGTTGGAGATGCCCTTCGAGCATCTACAACCGCAATGGGAAAATTCGACCCCTCAAATGCCCGCAGACGCGCTCGGGTGCGCCCGCGAACAGTGACTTGTCACGCCTTAAAAAATGCATTCCACATCTGGATACCTCAAATTAGAAACCTCGAATTCATATTATTACATGCAACACAACGATCTTTGAGCGGAGCTTCGTCCGGCTCCGTTGTGCCCATGTTCGGTGGCCGGCTGCGCCCCTGAGAGTGTTTGTCCGGTCGCCGGCAAGGTATAGCAGGGCATGGGACACGAGCCGGCTTACGGGACTCAAGGCGCCGCCATCTCCCATGCACTACTTTTCATCATCGGAGTCCGGAACCCAAACGGTGCTGGTCGACATCAGATCTATGATGGATCCGTCTTGGGATGAGCCGACGACGTCCACTAGGACGAGGTTGCGGCGCCTGGACTACTGCACCATACGGGGCGCCGGAGAATGCGACTCCGCCTTGCCGACGTCCTCCTCCGCCTCCCGCGCCCGCTGCCTCGCACGGCGGGCATGCCGTGCCATGTTCTTGTCGGGCGAGGCACATGGTGTGTCCCGATGCTCGGCGCACAAACTGAGGGATTGCGCGTCCGCCACCGTGTCCGGAGGCCAGATAGACCGCACCATCTCCAACGAGGCAGCGACGGCACACCTAGCGTCCAATCCATCCGCCATTTGGGTAGACGCAATGGATTCCTGACAGATGGAGTCCGAGCGCTGCGGGGCACGGGTCTCCTCTCGGGAGTGGTGGAGCGCAAGTCGGATGGCCATCTCCTCCTCGGGGGTCACGTCGGTGAGTTCGAGGTCGATGGATCTAGAAGTGAAAGACTTGGATTAGCTGGTCGCCATGCCGGAGACCGTCGGACAGGAGCTTGGGTGGCAGAGGGAAGTGGAGAGGAATGGAGTGAAGTGGCTAGGGTTTGATCCGGCGAGTGGATGAAAGGGAATGTATGTGGGATCGGGTGGGCTAGCGTGGGCCGAGTCTAACGTGGCGGGCGCGCCCAGACGCGTCGGGACGCCTCGTATCTGCCTCATATTTGAATTGGATATGAGAGATGCCGGTTAGCCGGGGTGTTTGAGACCCGTTTGAGGAGTCCGTCCGAGTCGAAATTTCATGATTGGTCTAACCGGACGCGTTTGAGACAGATTTAAGGTGTCACGGGTGTAGATCCTCTTAGGGCATGTACAATGGTGGCATATGGATACATATACCCCATGACAAAAAGTAATTTGAGGCATCTACATTTATTTTTTCTCCCCAATGCAAGCTACCACTAGTGGGCCTTATTAAGAAATAGAAAATAAAGACTTTAGTACACATGCATCATTACTTTTCATTCCAACCTTTTCAGCTTTTGTCACCGGACCACACATTTTCTCTGCAAGCACCCGCCTCCTGGAGAGGATCCCGCTTCCCTATCCGAACCTACTTTACGTCATATCCGATCCTACATGACATGCGAGGCATCACCTCGAGGCTATGCATTGTACCCGTCCTTACAAGACCGATAAAGCTACCAGGGGTCGTTCCATCATCAATCTTCCTACAGATTCCACACGTGAAAAACCAACACAAGGAAATATCATGGCTTTGCTGTGCCTCGGAGGAGGCTCGGACAGTGAAAGGAAACAACCGTCACTTACACATTTGTACTTGTTTTTTTCCATTCTCATATACTACTAGTTTGGTCAACCTGTGTGCTCTCCGTCAATCACTTTTACAAAGTGCCTCGGCCGCAACCGCAAGCACAGGGGGGAGACAAATTTGGTGGTGCCTTGATGATCTGTTTCCAAAATGGCTGTCATAACTCGTACCATATCACGCTTAATCAATCTCGGAGGAAAGGATCCATCAAGGCATATACTGCTCCATTATGGACGCAGCTTGTCTTTCGTTTTCAGCGTCCGTTTGCCTTTTCCGGATGATGCAACCAACGAGAGTGACTCCACACTCCACATATTATCGTCTACTAGAAGATCGATTATGTGTGGAGCTCGTGTTCCATTCTCGACCACGCACCTGCCTTATCTGCACTGTCCACTGCTGGCTGTTGACACTTACTCCCTCCGTAAAGAAATATGAAAGCGTTTAGAACATTAAAGTAGTGATCTAAACACTCTTATATTTCTTTACAGACGGAGTACTATGTTTTACTTGTTACTCCCTCTATCAAGAAATAGTATAAAACGTGTTTGATTTTCTGGTAGCTTTTTGTACTTACTCTGACTATAAATTTACTACCCGCAAAAGAAAATACTTACAGTACTAAATTTTACTCCCTCCATCCCATAATATAGGAGGGTTTGTGACACGAACGCTCCTATATTATGGGACGGAGGGTAGCATGCATAATTTGTAACAAGAAATAACATTTTCAGAAATGTGAAGGTCAAAATACCTATGGGGATCTACAAACTTAGATTCACGCACTCATATGTTTATTAAAGAAGATGATACGCACCCGCAAAAAAAAAAGATGATACGCGACGCGGTCAAAGCATCAACCTACAAGCAGAGTAGTCAACAATGTTAGGACCGTGACAATATGAGAAAAGAAGAAGACAAGAGTAAGTCGCGATTCTTCCACAACATCACCTTCACGCGTACTTGCACGGACATTTCCAAATCTAGCCAGTGATGGTTGGGACAATGATTTATATCATGGATGACAGATCAAATCAATTAAGGCCAAAACGTTAGCACAAAAGAGAATGCCCTCAAGAAGGGGTCAATGCAGTGGCGGTTTGATCCCTCCGTTAGATTCTTCACCAAGTCCCTATATGATCGCCTTGCGGCGGGACAAGGTCCTGAAGAGTTAACAGAGATTTAGAAAACTAGGCTACCTCCTCAGATTTAGATTTTTTGTGTGGCAGCTAATTCGGGGTAGGCTTCCTTCTGGAGACCAAGTTATTAAAAGAAACGGCCTTAGGGATGGCCAATTCCCTCTATATGGCGTTGAGGAGGACTTAAATCATATCTTCTTCTATTGTGTCTCCGTGCAATTTTTGTGGGGTTGCCTTAGGGAAGTTTGGGGGCAATGGGTGGTGCCCTAACAACTTTCCAGAATTTTATCATCTTATTGTTGCTTGCTCTAGCCAGATCCGATGAATGACAAGGGTGAATTTTGGGAACTTGGTGTGGTCTCTGTCATGTATTAGAAATAAGCTTATTATCGAGTATGCATACTGTGTCAGGGACACTGTGGAAACCTCTTTGCAAGCGGCGGGATAGAAAGCCGGTCAACAAGTTGACCAGGAAGTACAAGGAGTTGACGACGCTCCTGATTATTACTCCCTCCGTTCCTAAATATAAAGCGTTGGGGGAGTTCAATTTACACTCGCCCAACGTCTTATATTTAGGAATGAGGGAGTATTACTTATCCTCATCGTCTTGAGACTATTTGTTTTTTGTGGGCTTGTTGTGTTGGTGCCCCAGGTAGAACGCTCTTTTTTTTCATCTACCAAACTTTGTGACATGTTTGTTGGCACAGATTCTCCCCGGATTCTAGGGGGCATTAATTTTTTGGTCATTGTGAACCTCCGTTTCTTAGTTGTAATTGTAACGTGGTTATGGCTCTATCTATAAAGCGGAGCATGAAGCCTTTTTCGGCAAAGGAGGGGACAACGCGAGTGTGTTATTCAGGGTTTAACCAGCGAAGATTAGATATACGTCTTTCATCCTGAACATGAAGCAACGTTCTAGTCGACATGTTAGATGATGGATCTTTTAAGACTTGCACCGCCCATTGCTCGAGCTAAATCCATCACGGAATCCTATATAGAAAGTTGCCCATGGTAAGCAAGCATCAGAACTCCTCTCTAGAAATTGCATCATCCCAACCACGATCAAATTCACATCAAACCAAATCAATGGTCTTCCACCTCAAACCATAAGCTTCCACTCTTCACAAAAACAGGGGAGCAATAACCACGAAGCACTATGGGGTTCCACTGATCTAAATTAACTTATGCATGTGGATGAGATGGCGAGCCATGCCAATACATCATGTTGGGTAAATTAGCAATTTCTAATTAATTTAATCCTTAAATAATATAGCAATAGTACTAATAATATCACACTGATGTGTAAACATGTGTAGTGCGTTTTTCTCAAGTCTCCTCCAAATCCAAAGTGGTACTAAGCCTTCCAACATCGACGGGGGTCATTCAAGGGGAAGTGAACAAGTATGTCGCCTACTATGCACAAGTGATTGGCCGCCCACAAAGTGGAATGAGAGTGTCAACTCATGTAAGTTCAATTGCTTCATTATGTCATCATTTTAATTGCTTGTTTTTTGTTGCATTCAAATTGTTATACTTATTGTTTGCTAGAAGCTGGTGGGCCCACTATGTACCAACAGGCGGAGAAGAAGCCATCTGGTTTTGGCCATTGTTTGGTGCTATTGGGTGGCAAACCAAAGTGGACACAACATGTGGGTGATCTTTAGGCCGGTAAGAGTAAGAATGATGGCTCAAGCTCTCACCAATCAATTGGGTTGGATGAAGAAGAGGGAGAAGTTGTAGGGGGGATGGAAAAGCTACTATGCCAATGAATAACCGGCAAGTGATGGAACAAAAGTGGTAGAAGGGGAGGGCCGCTCGTGACACTGCGGCGACAAAAATGTCAACCACATGGATGGGCCTTTTTTCTGTAAGGGATAACAAGAAAGAGGAAAGGTACAAGCTCATGTTAGATACGCAAAAAGAAATGATGGATTGAGACCAAGAATGGTGAATAACAAGTTGGTAAATGAGAGAAACAAGTTAGCAATTGAGAAGGAGAAGATAGAGATGGAGAAGAAAGGGGCATGTCTCAAATGGCAGATCAAGAAGGCCCAGACTTTTGGACCAATAAAGATTGAGAATGAGAGGTTGCAACTTGCTCAAGACATGGATGATTCAAGGATAATGTTGGCCGATGCAAGCCTATTGGATGAGCAAGCAAAGATATAACTCATCAGGAAGAAGGAAATCAAGAAACATAGGGAGTACGAGGTGGCGAGAGCGGTGTTGGAAATATGCCCTAGAGGCAATAATAAAAGTATTATTATTATATTTCCTTGTTCATGATAATTGTCTTTTATTCATGCTATAACTGTATTATCCGGAAATCGTAATACACGTGTGAATACATAGACCACAATATGTCCCTAGTGAGCCTCTAGTTGACTAGCTCGTTGTGATCAACAGATAGTCATGGTTTCCTGGCTATGGACATTGGATGTCGTTGATAACGGGATCACATCATTAGGAGAATGATGTGATGGACAAGACCCAATCCTAAGCATAGCACAAAGATCGTGTAGTTCGTTTGCTAGAGCTTTGCCAATGTCAAGTATCTCTTCCTTTGACCATGAGATCGTGTAACTCCTGGATACCGTAGGAATGCTTTGGGTGTATCAAACGTCACAACGTAACTGGGTGACTATAAAGGTGCACTACAGGTATCTCCGAAAGTATCTATTGTTTTATGCGGATCGAGACTGGGATTTGTCACTCCGTGTAAACGGAGAGGTATCTCTGGGCCCACTCGGTAGGACATCATCATATGCGCAATGTGACCAAGGAGTTGATCACGGGATGATGTGTTACGGAACGAGTAAAGTGACTTGCCGGTAACGAGATTGAACAAGGTATCGGTATACCGACGATCGAATCTCGGGCAAGTAAAATACCGCTAGACAAAGGGAATTGAATACGGGATTGATTAAGTCCTTGACATCGTGGTTCATCCGATGAGATCATCGTGGAACATGTGGGAGCCAACATGGGTATCCAGATCCCGCTGTTGGTTATTGACCGGAGAACGTCTCGGTCATGTCTGCATGTCTCCCGAACCCGTAGGGTCTACACACTTAAGGTTCGATGACGCTAGGGTTATAAAGGAAGCTTGTATGTGGTTACCGAATGTTGTTCGGAGTCCCGGATGAGATCCCGGACGTCACGAGGAGTTCCGGAATGGTCCGGAGGTAAAGATTTATATATAGGAAGTCCTGTTTCGGCCATCGGGACAAGTTTCGGGGTCATCGGTATTGTACCGGGACCACCGGAAGGGTCCCGGGGGCCCACCGGGTGGGGCCACCTGCCCCGGGGGGCCACATGGGCTGTAGGGGGTGCGCCTTGGCCTACATGGGCCAAGGGCACCAGCCCCTAGAGGCCCATGCGCCAAGATAAAGGAAAAAGGGGAGAGTCCTAAAGGGGGAAGGCACCTCCGAGGTGCCTTGGGGAGGATGGACTCCTCCCCCCTCCTTAGCCGCACCCCTTCCTTGGAGGAGGGGGCAAGGCTGCGCCTCCCCCTCTCCCCTGCCCCTATATATAGTGGAGGGGAGGGAGGGCATCCACACCTGAGCCCTTGGCGCCTCCCTCCCTCCCGTGACACCTCCTCCTCTCCCGTAGGTGCTTGGCGAAGCCCTGCAGGATTGCCACGCTCCTCCATCACCACCACGCCGTTGTGCTGCTGCTGGATGGAGTCTTCCTCAACCTCTCCCTCTCTCCTTGCTGGATCAAGGCGTGGGAGACGTCATCGGGCTGTACGTGTGTTGAACGCGGAGGTGCCGTCCGTTCGGCACTTGATCATCGGTGATCTGAATCACGACGAGTACGACTCCATCAACCCCGTTCACTTGAACGCTTCCGCTTAGCGATCTACAAGGGTATGTAGATGCAACTCCTCTCCTTTCTACTCGTTGCTGGTCTCTCCATAGATAGATCTTGGTGTTACGTAGGAAAATTTTTGAATTTCTGCTACGTTCCCCAACAGTGGCATCATGAGCTAGGTCTATTGCGTAGATTCTTTGCACGAGTAGAACACAAAGTAGTTGTGGGCGTTGATGTTGTTCAATATGCTTACCGTTACTAGTCCAATCTTGTTTCGACGGTATTGTGGGATGAAGCGGCCCGGACCGACCTTACACGTACTCTTACGTGAGACAGGTTCCACCGATTGACATGCACTTGGTGCATAAGGTGGCTAGCGGGTGCCAGTCTCTCCCACTTTAGTCGGAACGGATTCGATGAAAAGGGTCCTTATGAAGGGTAAATAGCAATTGGCATATCACGTTGTGGTCTTGCGTAGGTAAGAAACGTTCTTGCTAGAAACCCATAGCAGCCACGTAAAACATGCAACAACAATTAGAGGACGTCTAACTTGTTTTTGCAGGGTATGCTATGTGATGTGATATGGCCAAAAGGATGTGATGAATGATATATGTGATGTATGAGATTGATCATGTTCTTGTAATAGGATTCACGACTTGCATGTCGATGAGTATGACAACCGGCAGGAGCCATAGGAGTTGTCTTTATTTTTTGTATGACCTGCGTGTCATTGAAGAACGCCATGTAAACTTACTTTACTTTATTGCTAAACGCGTTAGCCATAGAAGTAGAAGTAGTCGTTGGCGTGACAACTTCATGAAGACACGATGATGGAGATCATGATGATGGAGATCATGGTGTCATGCCGGTGACGATGATGATCATGGAGCCCCGAAGATGAAGATCAAAAGGAGCAAAATGATATTGGCCATATCATGTCACTATTTGATTGCATGTGATGTTTATCATGTTTATGCATCTTGTTTACTTAGGACGACGGTAGTAAATAAGATGATCCCTTACAAAATTTCAAGAAGTGTTCTCCCCTAACTGTGCACCGTTGCTACAGTTCGTCGCTTCTAAGCACCACGTGATGATCGGGTGTGATGGATTCTTACGTTCACATACAACGGGTGTAAGACAGTTTTACACAGCGAAAACACTTAGGGTTAACTTGACGAGCCTAGCATGTGCAGACATGGCCTCGGAACACGGAGACCGAAAGGTCGAGCATGAGTCGTATAGTAGATACGATCAACATGAAGATGTTCACCGACGTTGACTAGTCCGTCTCACGTGATGATCGGACACGCCCTAGTTGACTCTGATCATGTGATCACTTAGATGACCAGAGGGATGTCTATCTGAGTGGGAGTTCATAAGATGAACTTAATTATCTGAACATAGTCAAAAGACCTTTTGCAAATTATGTCGTAGCTCACGCTATAGTTCTACTGTTTTAGATATGTTCCTAGAGAAAATATAGTTGAAAGTTGATAGTAGCGATTATGCGATCAGTAGAAAGCTTATGTCCTTAATGCACTGCTTAGTGTGCTGAACCCCAAACGTCGTTTGTGGATGTTTCGAACATCGAACATACACGTTTTGATAACTACGTGATAGTTCAGTTAAATGGTTTAAGTAGAGGCACCAAAGACGTTTTCGAAACGTCGCGGAACATATGAGATGTTTCGAGGGCTGAAATTGGGATTTCAGGCTCGTGCCCACGTCAAGAGGTATGAGACCTCCGACGATTTTCTTAGCCTACAAACTAAGGGAGAAAAGCTCAATCGTTGAGCTTGTGCTCAGATTGTCTGAGTGCAACAATCACTTGAATCAAGTGGGAGTTGATCTTCCAGATGAAATAGTGATAGTTTCTCCGAAGTCATTACCACCAAGCTGCTAGAGCTTCGTGATGAACTATAACATATCAGGGATAGATATGATGATCCTTGAGGTATTCGCGTTGTTTGACATCGCGAAAGTAGAAATCAAGAAGGAGCATCAATTGTTGATGGTTGATGAAACCACTAGTTTCAAGAAGGGCAAGGGAAAGAAGGGATACTTCATGAAACGGCAAATCAGCTGCTGCACCAATGAAGAAACCCGAGGTTGAACCCAAACCCGAGACTAAGTGCTTCTGTAATAAGGGGAACAACCACTGGAGCAGGATTACCCTAGATACTTGGTAGATGAGAAGGCTGGCAAGGTCGATAGAAGTATATTGGATATACATTATGTTAATGTGTACTTTACTAGTACTCCTAGTAGCACCAGGGTATTAGATACCGGTTCGGTTGCTAAGTGTTAGTAACTCGAAATAAAAGCTACGGAATGAAACGGAGACTAGCTAAAGGTGAGCTGACGATATGTGTTGGAAGTGTTTCCAAGGTTGATGTGATCAAGCATCGCACGCTCCCTCTACCACCGAGATTGGTGTTTGCGTTGAGCATAGACATGATTGGATTATGTCTATCGCAATACGGTTATTCATTTAAGGAGAATAATGGTTACTCTAATTTTTGAATAATACCTTCAATGGTCTTGCACCTAAAATGGTTTATTGAATCTCGGTCGTAGTGATACACATTTTCATGCCAAAAGATATAAGATAGTAATGATAGTACCACTTACTTGTGGCACTGCCATGTAAGTCATAATGGTATAAAACGCATGAAGAAGCTCCATGTTGATGGATCTTTGGACTCACTCGTTTTTGAAAAGTTTGAGACATGCGAACCATGTCTATTGGTATATATGCATGAAGAAACTCCATGCAAATGGACCGTTCGGACTCACTTGATTTTGAATCACTTGAGATATGCAAATCATACCACATAGGCAAGATGACTGAAAAGCCTCGTTTCAGTAAGATGGAACAAGATAGCAACTTGTTGGAAGTAACACATTTTGATGTGTGCAGTCCAATGAGTGCTGAGGCATGCAGTGAATATCGTTATGTTCTTACTTCACAGATGATTCGAGTAGATGTTGAGAATATTTACTTGATGAAACACAAGTCTGAATTATTGAATGGTTCAAGTAATTTCAGAGTGAAGTAGAAGATCATTGTGACAAGAGGATAAAATGTCTATGATATGATCATAGAGATGAATATCTGAGTTACGAGTTTTGGCACACAATTAAGACATTGTGGAAATTGTTTCACAATTAATACCGCCTGGAACACCATAGTGTGATGGTGTGTCCGAACATCATAACTGCACCCTATTGGATATGATGCATACCATGATGTCTCTTATCGAATTACCACTATCGTTCATGGGTTAGGCATTAGAGACAACCACATTCACTTTAAATAGGGCACCACGTAATTCCGTTGAGACGACACCGATTTTAGAGAAACCTAAGTTGTCGTTTCTTAAAAGTTTGGGGCTGCGACGCTTATATGAAAAAGTTTCAGGTTGATAAGCTCGAACCCAAAGCGGATAAAATGCATCTTCATAGGAAACCCAAAACAGTTGGGTATACCTCCTAATTCAGATCCGAAAGCAATATGAATTGTTTCTAGAATCGGGTCCTTTCTCGAGGAAAGTTTCTCTCGAAAGAGTTGAGTGGGAGGATGGTGGAGACTTGATAAGGTTATTGAACCATCACTTCAACCAGTGTGTAGTAGGGCACAGGAAGTTGTTCCTGTGGCACCTACACGAATTGAAGTGGAAGCTTATGATAGTGATCATGAAGCTTCGGATCAAGTCACTACCGAACCTCGTAGGACGACAAGGACACGTACTACTTCGGAGTGGTAAGGTGATCCTGTCTTGAAGGTCATGTTGCTAGACAACAATGAACCTACGAGCTATGGAGAAGCGATGGTGGGCCCGAATTCCGACAAATGGTTAGAAGCCATGAAATCCGAGATAGTATCCATATATCAGAACAAAGCATGGACTTTGATGGACTTGCCCGATGATCGGCAATCCATTGAGATAAATGGATCTTTTAAGAAGAAGACGGACGTGGATGGTAATGTCACCATCTATGAAGCTCGACTTGTGGCGAAGTGTTTTCCGACAAGTTCAAGGAGTTGACTACGATGAGATTTTCTCACTCGTAGCGATGCTTAAAGTCCGTCGGAATCATGTTAGCATTAGCTGCATTTATGAAATCTGGCAGATGGATGTCAAGACAAGTTTCCTTACTAGTTTTCGTAAGGAAAGGTTGTATGCAATACAATCAGAAAAGTTTTGTCGATCCTAAGGATGCTAAAAGGTATGCTAGCTCCAGCGATCCTTTTAAGGACTGGAGTAAGCATCTCGGAGTTGGAATGTACGCTTTGATGAGATGATCAAAGATTTTGGATTTATACAAAGTTTATGAGAAACTTGTATTTCCAAAGAAGTGAGTGGGAGCACTATAGAATTTCTGATGAGTATATGTTGTTGACATATTGATGATCAGAGATGATGTAGAATTTCTAGAAAGCATATAGGGTTATTTGAAAGGTGTTTTTCAATGGAAAGCCTGGATTAAGCTACTTGAACATTGAGCATCAAGATCTATAAGGATAGATCAAAATGCTTAATAATACTTTCAAATGAGCACATACCTTGACATGATCTTGAAGGTGTTCAAGATGGACCAGTCAAAGAAGAGTTCTTGCCTGAGTTGTAAGGTACGAAGTTAAGACTTAAAGCTCGACCACGGCAGAATAGAGAGAAAGGACGAAGGTCGTCCCCTATGCTTAAGACGTAGGCTCTTCAGTATGCTATGCTGTGTACCGCACCTGAAGTGTGCCTTGCCATGAGTCAGTCAAGGGGTACAAGAGTGATCCAAGAATGGCTCACAGGACAGCGGTCAAAGTTATCCTTAGTAACTAGTGGACTAAGGAATTTTCTCGATTATGGAGGTGGTAAAAGAGTTCGTCGTAAAGGGTTACGTCGATGCAAGCTTGACACCTATCCGGATAGCTCTGAGTAGAGAGACCGGATACATATAATGGAGCAATAATTTAGAATAGCTCCAAGTAGAACAGTTGTTTGGAATAGCTCCAAATAGAGCGTGGTAGCTGCATCTAGGAGATGACATAGAGATTTGTAAAGCACACACGGATCTGAAAGGTTCAGACCCGTTGACTAAAACCTCTCTCACAAGCAACATGATCAAACATAAAACTCATTGAGTGTTAATCACATAGTGATGTGAACTAGACTACTGACTCTAGTAAACTCTTGGGTATTAGTCACATGGCGATGTGACCTGTGAGTGTTAATCACATGGCGATGTGAACTAGATTATTGACTCTAGTGCAAGTGGGAGACTGTTGGAAATATGCCCTAGAGGCAATAATAAAAGTATTATTATTATATTTCCTTGTTCATGATAATTGTCTTTTATTCATGCTATAACTGTATTATCCGGAAATCGTAATACACGTGTGAATACATAGACCACAATATGTCCCTAGTGAGCCTCTAGTTGACTAGCTCGTTGTGATCAACAGATAGTCATGGTTTCCTGGCTATGGACATTGGATGTCGTTGATAACGGGATCACATCATTAGGAGAATGATGTGATGGACAAGACCCAATCCTAAGCATAGCACAAAGATCGTGTAGTTCGTTTGCTAGAGCTTTGCCAATGTCAAGTATCTCTTCCTTTGACCATGAGATCGTGTAACTCCTGGATACCGTAGGAGTGCTTTGGGTGTATCAAACGTCACAACGTAACTGGGTGACTATAAAGGTGCACTACAGGTATCTCCGAAAGTATCTATTGTTTTATGCGGATCGAGACTGGGATTTGTCACTCCGTGTAAACGGAGAGGTATCTCTGGGCCCACTCGGTAGGACATCATCATATGCGCAATGTGACCAAGGAGTTGATCACGGGATGATGTGTTACGGAACGAGTAAAGTGACTTGCCGGTAACGAGATTGAACAAGGTATCGGTATACCGACGATCGAATCTCGGGCAAGTAAAATACCGCTAGACAAAGGGAATTGAATACGGGATTGATTAAGTCCTTGACATCGTGGTTCATCCGATGAGATCATCGTGGAACATGTGGGAGCCAACATGGGTATCCAGATCCCGCTGTTGGTTATTGACCGGAGAACGTCTCGGTCATGTCTGCATGTCTCCCGAACCCGTAGGGTCTACACACTTAAGGTTCGATGACGCTAGGGTTATAAAGGAAGCTTGTATGTGGTTACCGAATGTTGTTCGGAGTCCCGGATGAGATCCCGGACGTCACGAGGAGTTCCGGAATGGTCCGGAGGTAAAGATTTATATATAGGAAGTCCTGTTTCGGCCATCGGGACAAGTTTCGGGGTCATCGGTATTGTACCGGGACCACCGGAAGGGTCCCGGGGGCCCACCGGGTGGGGCCACCTGCCCCGGGGGGCCACATGGGCTGTAGGGGGTGCGCCTTGGCCTACATGGGCCAAGGGCACCAGCCCCTAGAGGCCCATGCGCCAAGATAAAGGAAAAAGGGGAGAGTCCTAAAGGGGGAAGGCACCTCCGAGGTGCCTTGGGGAGGATGGACTCCTCCCCCCTCCTTAGCCGCACCCCTTCCTTGGAGGAGGGGGCAAGGCTGCGCCTCCCCCCTCTCCCCTGCCCCTATATATAGTGGAGGGGAGGGAGGGCATCCACACCTGAGCCCTTGGCGCCTCCCTCCCTCCCGTGACACCTCCTCCTCTCCCGTAGGTGCTTGGCGAAGCCCTGCAGGATTGCCACGCTCCTCCATCACCACCACGCCGTTGTGCTGCTGCTGGATGGAGTCTTCCTCAACCTCTCCCTCTCTCCTTGCTGGATCAAGGCGTGGGAGACGTCACCGGGCTGTACGTGTGTTGAACGCGGAGGTGCCGTCCGTTCGGCACTTGATCATCGGTGATCTGAATCACGACGAGTACGACTCCATCAACCCCGTTCACTTGAACGCTTCCGCTTAGCGATCTACAAGGGTATGTAGATGCAACTCTCCTCTTTCTACTCGTTGCTGGTCTCTCCATAGATAGATCTTGGTGTTACGTAGGAAAATTTTTGAATTTCTGCTACGTTCCCCAACAGTGGCATCATGAGCTAGGTCTATTGCGTAGATTCTTTGCACGAGTAGAACACAAAGTAGTTGTGGGCGTTGATGTTGTTCAATATGCTTACCGTTACTAGTCCAATCTTGTTTCGACGGTATTGTGGGATGAAGCGGCCCGGACCGACCTTACACGTACTCTTACGTGAGACAGGTTCCACCGATTGACATGCACTTGGTGCATAAGGTGGCTAGCGGGTGCCAGTCTCTCCCACTTTAGTCGGAACGGATTCGATGAAAAGGGTCCTTATGAAGGGTAAATAGCAATTGGCATATCACGTTGTGGTCTTGCGTAGGTAAGAAACGTTCTTGCTAGAAACCCATAGCAGCCACGTAAAACATGCAACAACAATTAGAGGACGTCTAACTTGTTTTTGCAGGGTATGCTATGTGATGTGATATGGCCAAAAGGATGTGATGAATGATATATGTGATGTATGAGATTGATCATGTTCTTGTAATAGGATTCACGACTTGCATGTCGATGAGTATGACAACCGGCAGGAGCCATAGGAGTTGTCTTTATTTTTTGTATGACCTGCGTGTCATTGAAGAACGCCATGTAAACTACTTTACTTTATTGCTAAACGCGTTAGTCATAGAAGTAGAAGTAGTCGTTGGCGTGACAACTTCATGAAGACACGATGATGGAGATCATGATGATGGAGATCATGGTGTCATGCCGGTGACGATGATGATCATGGAGCCCCGAAGATGAAGATCAAAAGGAGCAAAATGATATTGGCCATATCATGTCACTATTTGATTGCATGTGATGTTTATCATGTTTATGCATCTTGTTTACTTAGGACGACGGTAGTAAATAAGATGATCCCTTACAAAATTTCAAGAAGTGTTCTCCCCTAACTGTGCACCGTTGCTACAGTTCGTCGCTTCTAAGCACCACGTGATGATCGGGTGTGATGGATTCTTACGTTCACATACAACGGGTGTAAGACAGTTTTACACAGCGAAAACACTTAGGGTTAACTTGACGAGCCTAGCATGTGCAGACATGGCCTCGGAACACGGAGACCGAAAGGTCGAGCATGAGTCGTATAGTAGATACGATCAACATGAAGATGTTCACCGACGTTGACTAGTCCGTCTCACGTGATGATCGGACACGGCCTAGTTGACTCGGATCATGTGATCACTTAGATGACCAGAGGGATGTCTATCTGAGTGGGAGTTCATAAGATGAACTTAATTATCCTGAACATAGTCAAAAGACCTTTTGCAAATTATGTCGTAGCTCACGCTATAGTTCTACTGTTTTAGATATGTTCCTAGAGAAAATATAGTTGAAAGTTGATAGTAGCGATTATGCGATCAGTAGAAAGCTTATGTCCCTTAATGCACTGCTTAGTGTGCTGAACCCCAAACGTCGTTTGTGGATGTTTCGAACATCGAACATACACGTTTTGATAACTACGTGATAGTTCAGTTAAATGGTTTAAGTAGAGGCACCAAAGACGTTTTCGAAACGTCGCGGAACATATGAGATGTTTCGAGGGCTGAAATTGGGATTTCAGGCTCGTGCCCACGTCAAGAGGTATGAGACCTCCGACGATTTTCTTAGCCTGCAAACTAAGGGAGAAAAGCTCAATCGTTGAGCTTGTGCTCAGATTGTCTGAGTACAACAATCACTTGAATCAAGTGGGAGTTGATCTTCCAGATGAAATAGTGATAGTTTCTCCGAAGTCATTACCACCAAGCTGCTAGAGCTTCGTGATGAACTATAACATATCAGGGATAGATATGATGATCCTTGAGGTATTCGCGTTGTTTGACATCGCGAAAGTAGAAATCAAGAAGGAGCATCAATTGTTGATGGTTGATGAAACCACTAGTTTCAAGAAGGGCAAGGGAAAGAAGGGATACTTCATGAAACGGCATATCAACTGCTGCACCAATGAAGAAACCCGAGGTTGAACCCAAACCCGAGACTGAGTGCTTCTGTAATAAAGGGGAACAACCACTGGAGCAGGATTACCCTAGATACTTGGTAGATGAGAAGGCTGGCTAGGTCGATAGAAGTATATTGGATATACATTATGTTAATGTGTACTTTACTAGTACTCCTAGTAGCACCAGGGTATTAGATACCGGTTCGGTTGCTAAGTGTTAGTAACTCGAAATAAAAGCTGCGGAATGAAATGGAGACTAGCTAAAGGTGAGCTGACGATATGTGTTGGAAGTGTTTCCAAGGTTGATGTGATCAAGCATCGCACGCTCCCTCTACCACCGAGATTGGTGTTTACGTTGAGCATAGACATGATTGGATTATGTCTATCGCAATACGGTTATTCATTTAAGGAGAATAATGGTTACTCTAATTTTTGAATAATACCTTCAATGGTCTTGCACCTAAAGGGTTTATTGAATCTCGGTCGTAGTGATACACATTTTCATGCCAAAAGATATAAGATAGTAATGATAGTACCACTTACTTGTGGCACTGCCATGTAAGTCATAATGGTATAAAACGCATGAAGAAGCTCCATGTTGATGGATCTTTGGACTCACTCGTTTTTGAAAAGTTTGAGACATGCGAACCATGTCTATTGGTATATATGCATGAAGAAACTCCATGCAAATGGACCGTTCGGACTCACTTGATTTTGAATCACTTGAGATATGCAAATCATACCACATAGGCAAGATGACTGAAAAGCCTCAGTTTCAATAAGATGGAACAAGATAGCAACTTATTGGAAGCAACACATTTTGATGTGTGTAGTCCAATGAGTGCTGAGGCATGCAGTGAATATCGTTATGTTCTTACTTCACAGATGATTCGAGTAGATGTTGAGAATATTTACTTGATGAAACACAAGTCTGAATTATTGAATGGTTCAAATAATTTCAGAGTGAAGTAGAAGATCATTGTAACAAGAGGATAAAATGTCTGTGATATGATCATAGAGATGAATATCTGAGTTACGAGTTTTGGCACACAATTAAGACATTGTGGAAATTGTTTCACAATTAATACCGCCTGGAACACCATAGTGTGATGGTGTGTCCGAACATCATAACTGCACCCTATTGGATATGATGCATACCATGATGTCTCTTATCAAATTACCACTATCGTTCATGGGTTAGGCATTAGAGACAACCACATTCACTTTAAATAGGGCACCACGTAATTCCGTTGAGACGACACCATTTAGAGAAACCTAAGTTGTCGTTTCTTAAAAGTTTGGGGCTGCGACGCTTATATGAAAAAGTTTCAGGTTGATAAGCTCGAACCCAAAGCGGATAAAATGCATCTTCATAGGAAACCCAAAACAGTAGGGTATACCTCCTAATTCAGATCCGAAAGCAATATGGATTGTTTCTAGAATCGGGTCCTTTCTCGAGGAAAGGTTTCTCTCGAAAGAGTTGAGTGGGAGGATGGTGGAGACTTGATGAGGTTATTGAACCGTCTCTTCAACTAGTGTGTGCAGGGCACAGGAAGTTGTTCCTGTGGCACCTACACCAATTGAAGTGGAAGCTTATGATATTGATCATGAAGCTTCGGATCAAGTCACTACCGAACCTCGTAGGACGACAAGGACACGTACTACTTCGGAGTGGTAAGGTGATCCTGTCTTGAAGGTCATGTTGCTAGACAACAATGAACCTACGAGCTATGGAGAAGCGATGGTGGGCCCGAATTCCGACAAATGGTTAGAAGCCATGAAATCCGAGATAGTATCCATATATCAGAACAAAGCATGGACTTTGATGGACTTGCCCGATGATCGGCAATCCATTGAGATAAATGGATCTTTTAAGAAGAAGACGGACGTGGATGGTAATGTCACCATCTATGAAGCTCGACTTGTGGCGAAGTGTTTTCCGACAAGTTCAAGGAGTTGACTACGATGAGATTTTCTCACTCGTAGCGATGCTTAAAGTCCGTCGGAATCATGTTAGCATTAGCTGCATTTATGAAATCTGGCAGATGGATGTCAAGACAAGTTTCCTTACTAGTTTTCGTAAGGAAAGGTTGTATGCAATACAATCAGAAAAGTTTTGTCGATCCTAAGGATGCTAAAAGGTATGCTAGCTCCAGCGATCCTTTTAAGGACTGGAGTAAGCATCTCGGAGTTGGAATGTACGCTTTGATGAGATGATCAAAGATTTTGGATTTATACAAAGTTTATGAGAAACTTGTATTTCCAAAGAAGTGAGTGGGAGCACTATAGAATTTCTGATGAGTATATGTTGTTGACATATTGATGATCAGAGATGATGTAGAATTTCTGGAAAGCATATAGGGTTATTTGAAAGTGTTTTTCAATGGAAAGCCTGGATTAAGCTACTTGAACATTGAGCATCAAGATCTATAAGGATAGATCAAAATGCTTAATAATACTTTCAAATGAGCACATACCTTGACATGATCTTGAAGGTGTTCAAGATGGACCAGTCAAAGAAGGAGTTCTTGCCTGAGTTGTAAGGTACGAAGTTAAGACTTAAAGCTCGACCACGGCAGAATAGAGAGAAAGGACGAAGGTCGTCCCCTATGCTTAAGACGTAGGCTCTTCAGTATGCTATGCTGTGTACCGCACCTGAAGTGTGCCTTGCCATGAGTCAGTCAAGGGGTACAAGAGTGATCCAAGAATGGCTCACAGGACAGCGGTCAAAGTTATCCTTAGTAACTAGTGGACTAAGGAATTTTTCTCGATTATGGAGGTGGTAAAAGAGTTCGTCGTAAAGGGTTACGTCGATGCAAGCTTGACACCTATCCGGATAGCTCTGAGTAGAGAGACCGGATACATATAATGGAGCAATAATTTAGAATAGCTCCAAGTAGAACAGTTGTTTGGAATAGCTCCAAATAGAGCGTGGTAGCTGCATCTAGGAGATGACATAGAGATTTGTAAAGCACACACGGATCTGAAAGGTTCAGACCCGTTGACTAAAACCTCTCTCACAAGCAACATGATCAAACATAAAACTCATTGAGTGTTAATCACATAGTGATGTGAACTAGACTACTGACTCTAGTAAACTCTTGGGTATTAGTCACATGGCGATGTGACCTGTGAGTGTTAATCACATGGCGATGTGAACTAGATTATTGACTCTAGTGCAAGTGGGAGACTGTTGGAAATATGCCCTAGAGGCAATAATAAAAGTATTATTATTATATTTCCTTGTTCATGATAATTGTCTTTTATTCATGCTATAACTGTATTATCCGGAAATCGTAATACACGTGTGAATACATAGACCACAATATGTCCCTAGTGAGCCTCTAGTTGACTAGCTCGTTGTGATCAACAGATAGTCATGGTTTCCTGGCTATGGACATTGGATGTCGTTGATAACGGGATCACATCATTAGGAGAATGATGTGATGGACAAGACCCAATCCTAAGCATAGCACAAAGATCGTGTAGTTCGTTTGCTAGAGCTTTGCCAATGTCAAGTATCTCTTCCTTTGACCATGAGATCGTGTAACTCCTGGATACCGTAGGAGTGCTTTGGGTGTATCAAACGTCACAACGTAACTGGGTGACTATAAAGGTGCACTACAGGTATCTCCGAAAGTATCTATTGTTTTATGCGGATCGAGACTGGGATTTGTCACTCCGTGTAAACGGAGAGGTATCTCTGGGCCCACTCGGTAGGACATCATCATATGCGCAATGTGACCAAGGAGTTGATCACGGGATGATGTGTTACGGAACGAGTAAAGTGACTTGCCGGTAACGAGATTGAACAAGGTATCGGTATACCGACGATCGAATCTCGGGCAAGTAAAATACCGCTAGACAAAGGGAATTGAATACGGGATTGATTAAGTCCTTGACATCGTGGTTCATCCGATGAGATCATCGTGGAACATGTGGGAGCCAACATGGGTATCCAGATCCCGCTGTTGGTTATTGACCGGAGAACGTCTCGGTCATGTCTGCATGTCTCCCGAACCCGTAGGGTCTACACACTTAAGGTTCGATGACGCTAGGGTTATAAAGGAAGCTTGTATGTGGTTACCGAATGTTGTTCGGAGTCCCGGATGAGATCCCGGACGTCACGAGGAGTTCCGGAATGGTCCGGAGGTAAAGATTTATATATAGGAAGTCCTGTTTCGGCCATCGGGACAAGTTTCGGGGTCATCGGTATTGTACCGGGACCACCGGAAGGGTCCCGGGGGCCCACCGGGTGGGGCCACCTGCCCCGGGGGGCCACATGGGCTGTAGGGGGTGCGCCTTGGCCTACATGGGCCAAGGGCACCAGCCCCTAGAGGCCCATGCGCCAAGATAAAGGAAAAAGGGGAGAGTCCTAAAGGGGGAAGGCACCTCCGAGGTGCCTTGGGGAGGATGGACTCCTCCCCCCTCCTTAGCCGCACCCCTTTCTTGGAGTAGGGGGCAAGGCTGCGCCTCCCCCCTCTCCCCTGCCCCTATATATAGTGGAGGGGAGGGAGGGCATCCATACCTGAGCCCTTGGCGCCTCCCTCCCTCCCGTGACACCTCCTCCTCTCCCGTAGGTGCTTGGCGAAGCCCTGCAGGATTGCCACGCTCCTCCATCACCACCACGCCGTTGTGCTGCTGCTGGATGGAGTCTTCCTCAACCTCTCCCTCTCTCCTTGCTGGATCAAGGCGTGGGAGACGTCATCGGGCTGTACGTGTGTTGAACGCGGAGGTGCCGTCCGTTCGGCACTTGATCATCGGTGATCTGAATCACGACGAGTACGACTCCATCAACCCCGTTCACTTGAACGCTTCCGCTTAGCGATCTACAAGGGTATGTAGATGCACTCCTCCTTTCTACTCGTTGCTGGTCTCTCCATAGATAGATCTTGGTGATACGTAGGAAAATTTTTGAATTTCTGCTACGTTCCCCAACAAGCGGCAATGGCAATAGTATAGCAGACGACATAGATGGAGGTAGAGCACACAACGGGGATGGACGCGGCAAAGCAGGTGACACGACCGGTGTCCGGCGAGTGATCTGTCACGCTCGGACTTGAATTTCATTTTGCCTTGTCTGGATTGTTGAACCATGATTTATTTTGCTTTGTTGCATTTCTCGAACTGTTGAATTGTGATAATTTTTGCTACATGATCCACATGCATGGATTTGAGGGTTTGAATTTGAGGTGCGTGGCTGCCCGGCAGCCCATGTGGGGTCGTCCGGTGCTGTCCGCGGGTGCGTCTGGGCGCATCCGTGGACGTTTAGGTTGGCGGATTTGGCAAGTCCGGTTATACATGCTCTTACATCCACTGGTTTACAACCATAGAGATGACCTGTTATCTCCTATGTTTTCTTTGGCCATGATGGAATTCATCTCACTACGGACCTTTTCCTTCTAGTAGTCAACATCTAGAGATTCATAAGCTTCTCAAATGGAAATGTGAGTATCATCCATGAAGTACACAATGAAATCGTCACTAACAGGAGCTTCAATATCTTCCTTGATAGGATTTTTGTCATATGTTCCCTCTATTTCTTATATTCACCAGTTTGCCACTCCCTAATCTGGGTCCCCAGGCCTCCTCCTTGTTGTCGGTGTCCCTCCTTATATCACGCGAGGACGATGGGATAGAGGTTGCCGGAATCAGCAAGTTGGGGAGGTGGTGCTAGTGGATGGAGTGGAGTTGTGAAAGACAGTTCGGTGAGGTTGACGAGAGGGAGGAACGTCCATGAGCAAGCTGACGAGAAGGGGATTGGGTGGACAAGAGCGCCGGCGATGGGAGGTGGCGCTCACAAAGAGACGGGGATTGAAAAGAGGAGGATATGTATCACGGAGGAATGTGGGGGATGAGGATTGGAGAATGTCGGACAGAGCGTGCGCACTGCAGTGATGAAGTTTAGGATGACAGATCGTCCGTGCTCTCCAGGGTGTCCTCGAAGGGGAACGGGTAGCTCTACGATGACCACAATAATGTTGGCGCCAACACCGAGGCCGCGGATGAAGGGCGTGTTGTATGGGGTGGTGATGAAGGTGTCGGCGGACAACAACCATCAGCTGAGGAGGAGGCACGCAGGACATTGGGGACGAGGAGTAGAAAGGGGCACCTATCATTTGCTTTCCTAACCGTCTAAGATACGATGGCGAGTCATGCGCTTTCGAGTTTTGCGAGATTGCCACCGTGCGCACAAGAGAGATGGGATCTTAGTAAGGAGAAGAGTGTTGAACCATCACGATGACCACAAACTCTCCGTTAGTAGTAGAAATGCAATTTTGTTTCGGTGTCGCCAAAATTTTGGCCCCGTGGGAAGAACCCAAAAAATAATAGAAATAACTAGGGTAAAAATCAGAAAGATTCATGGAGACTCCATATCCTCCTTCAGTCTCTTGCCACAGCACAGCCTATTCAGCTGAGGCACTTGTCAAACGAAAACATCTTATCTCTTGATCCCAAAAGAAACGAAAACAAGCCAGCTAGTACTTGTGGGCGCTGGAGGTGGGCTTTGGTTGGAGAGACAGAGGCAGCAGAGCAGAGAGCAGCGCCAACCCAACCACCAAAGGCATTGAAGCCTCCAAGCAACGCCTAGACTGCAAGGAAGAAACGAAAAGCTTCTCATGAAACCGTACCAGCACGGCATATTTTTCCCCGACGCCCATCCGCCGCAACAGGATAAGATCACATCGCACATGCCCAGTCATCATATCATGTCCTATCCCCTTCTCCCACCCCCGCACCTAACTTATCCATTATCTAATCTAATCACGCCTGAGACCATCAGCATTAACGCATCGATTACTACAACTGCCTCGCCGCAGTACCAGCGTAGGCCTCCACATCACACACAGTGACACAAACAATGCGAGACTTGTCGCCGGGAGAGATCAAAATCCCGGAGAAAAGAATGGTTGAGGCGAGCCATCACAAGACAAGCCCAGCTCGTGCGACGCACCGACGCTGCTGTATGAAAACAATGCGAGAGCAAGGTTAAAAGCTTCGGATGCCAAACGGGACATTGTCGCCGTGATTGCGATCCATGATTTACTCGATTTATTACTACTACTGCTACTACGTTTCACCAACTTCTCCCAGGCCAAGAGAGAATAGACAAGCGGAGCAAGCCCCAGATTAATCAATGGATCCACGTCGTGTTAGGGGTAAAGCAAGCGGTTTGTTTTGTTTATGTACGTGGTAACCCGTTCCTGTTCTTGCCGCCCGTTCGGCGCGAACATGGGGCGCAACTTTCCTTAGAAAAAACGGAAGAGAAACTGTCGCCGTGGTGACAGATCTACGCACCGCGCAGATTGCCGGGGAAAGAAGCGTGCAAATGGATGCCCGGATCTGCCTTTCCAGGCACAAAGTTACCAGTACTACCACCTGCAAAAGCGCCATCTTTCTTTCTCTCTTCTTGGGATTGATTAGGGGTCTGATTCTTCCTCGTTGGTGCCCATTTCAAGCCATTTCATACTCCCACAAGGCGAGGCATAGCTCAACCACCGGTCATGGGCGACCTACCGACCTGCCTGGTGGTAGCGCAATCATGGCGGAGAGCGATCCCCTATCCAGCAAATCAAATTGGATCAACAAATTGTATATATGTTTGTACACAAAGGGATCGGGAGCAATGCCATTAAACTAACTAATCTTATCTTGAGGACGGTTCATCATTAGTTAATGATGGCCGGGGTGTTGGATCAGTTCGGTGAACTCAGTTCGCCGGAGCAGTTCATACATGTCTGCGTACATCGGGTCGGGTGAGCGAGGTCAACGGGATCCAACTGACGGATACAAGAACACGACGAATTTAGCTTAGACACTTACACATGCTCTTGCGATTACTTGCTTATATATAATTAAGGAGTAAGTAGTAGTAACAGATCTACGGGACACAAGACAGATCAATGGCTGCGAATTCGCAGCTACTGGTTGTATCTCGCATCGCCGCCATTTCGAAGATCTGAGAGCGAGTAGGACCTCGGCGATCTGAAGCTGCCGCCCTTCCTCGCCGCCGCCGCGCCCATCTGGGTGTTCACGCTCAGCCTCGGGGGCGGCAATGCCGGTGCCTCCCACCCGTTCTTGCCGCGGTGCTGCTCGTCGGAGCCGGAGTCGGAGTCGTCGTCCTCCTCGCCTTCCTCCCCCTCGGGGAGGGCGTGGTCGGGGGCGAGGAGCGGGGGCAGGTAGGTGGCGGTGGCCAGCGAGCTGCAGGAGGCGCGGCGGGACCAGGTGGCCAGGATGCGGCGGCGCTTGTTGAAGGGGTTCTCCGGCTTGGCGAGCTCCTTCACGGCGTCCCGCGCCGCCGCCTCCGCGAGGCTGGTGAATGACTTCGACTTTCCGGCGTAGAAGCTCGACAGCCCGTTCCTGCAAAATCACACGAAAACGAAGGATCAATTTCCATGCTCCTCTTCCTCTCTAGATCAAAATCAATTGCAACTGAGGAACCGATGACAACTCGTGATCTCTAAAAAACCTCATACGAATTTCCTACTACTCGCGCTTTTGCAAATGGATCGAAGAATCCCCAAAAAAGATCTTCTTTTTTTCCTCATTTTGGGCAAGCAAAAGGAAGCATATTCAGAGAAGCGTCTGACTCACTTGATGGGCAAGGAGTCCTCCAGGGCGTCCAGGCACCCGAGCCCGGGCTCCTCCTTGAGCTTGCTCTCCACCTCCTCGTCCTCCCCGTCGCCGCCAACCTCCGACGAGGAGTCCTCGCCGATGGAGGAGCTCGACGGCGACGGCGCGCCGATGGAGGAGCTCTCCGTGAGCACCTCCTCCGCCTCCTCCTCCTCCTCCTCCTCCTCCTCCTCGATGAAGAACCCGTCGCTCATCTTCTTGCCGAGCAGCTCGTCCCCCTTGGCCCTCCCCGATCCGGGGAAGCCGCCGCCGTAGGGCCGCGCCACCGCCGTCGACATGTCGGATGTGTCCGTCCAGGAACAAGGACAGCACCAACTCAGCAGCAACTTGTGTAAGAGAGAGAGAGGGAGAGGAAAGAGGAAGAAATGGGATAAGATAAGAGCAACGACAGGAGAGGAGTTGGGTAGGCGGGGTCTTTGTAGGCTCACGGCATGGGCGCCCACCACCGCCAGGATCCTCTGCGGCCTAGCACAACCCAATGCACCACTCTACTGCCGGAAGTGTGTTGTACACAAGCCCCTTCTAGATGCCTCTAGAACTATTCGGACTTTTGTGTCGAACAAACATCCGCTCGAGTGTAAGAACCGGTCGATAACCTAGAATCAGGGATGGTTCTGTGGGTTAACCATGACCTTGTGCTAATTTGCCCTTGCTATATGGTGTGTCAGTGGGGTTTAGGGGTACGTGTACGTCGGGGAAACTTTGGTGTCATCAACTTTCATTTGGTAGTATCTCTCTCAAGAAACCTCTCGAACGATTCAAACTTGCACACCAACAAACAACCGTTGGAGTGTTTGAACATGTCGATAACCTAGAGCGAGGGGGTGGTTTTGGGAGTTAATCATGACTTTGTACTAATTTGTCCATGTTATATCGTTTGTCGATAGGGTTTAGGCATATGTGTACGTTGAGGAAACTTTGGCGTCATCAACTTTAATTTCGTATTATCTCTCTCAAGAAACCTCTTGAACGATTCGAATCCCCATGCCGACAAACATCCGCTAGAGTGTGAGAACATGTCTATAACCTAGAGCGAGGGATGTTCCGTTAGTTAATTAATAATGACCTTTTACTACTATGTCCATGTTATATCGCATGTCGGTAGGGTTTAGGGTTACTTGCACATCCGAAAACCTATGGTATCGTCAACTTTAATTTGGTATTATCTCTCAAGAAACTCTCGAATGATTCAAACTTTCGTGCCAACAAACATTCGCTGGAGTGTGAGAACATGTCAGTAACCTAGATCAACGGATGGTTCCGTGAGTTAATAATGACTTCTACTAATCTGCCCATGCTATATTGTGCGTCGATAGAGTTTAGGGTTACGTGTACATCTAGAAAACTATGACATCGTGAACTTTTATATGGCTTCATGCATGCCATAGTGCCAGCGTTGGGTATAGACAAATAACGTTTGATAGTACTTATATGTTCATTTCAAACTTACTGGTTTGTCCATAGTATATCCAATGCACTACATTGTTGCATGAAGTGTGTGCTATACAAATCCGACTTGCTTGAATAATGGATGTTGGCACATGTGGTGTCTCAACCGTCCATTTTATAATTACTATTTTGTCGATCTATATCGCAACATTGTAGGATTTAGGGTTACTTATACATCCACAAACTATGATGCCGCCAACTTTAGTTAGGTTTTAGTGCATGGAGCACTCTAGCCATCGGTAGGAGAGAACATAACATTTGGCATTACCTCTTTCTAGATAGCTCTTGAACTATTTAATCTTTCATGTCGAACAAATTAACATCCTCTTGAGTGTAAGAGTTGGTCGTTATCATAGAATGTAGGATGGTTCCATGAGTTAAGCCTCACTTATACTTACCCTCCATCCATATTGGAAAGAAAAGGTGTGGAATCCTTGGTGCGTAGATTAAGGAGGATCAACAGAGGATAATTTTATTTTCAGATTTACCTATATAAAGTTGCCAGCCGTTTTACTTGATTACATTTCCCATACCTTTATTATGCCAACCATCTCCTCGAACACACGTGCGCCGCTCTTCACGTGAAGCCCCGCGTCAGTTCTTATGTAGTTCATGTCGAAACATTAGGAAACACGTTAAGCAAGGGCACCCCCGATGTACAGACTTTTAATGCACTGTCCTACTTGGTGAAATTATTTAGACAATAAAACCAATGTGTGTTGTGTCTTAAGTGTTGTATATAAGTGATGGTGTACCTCATTCCACTGGTTGTAGGGATTTTGCTCACATCTCAAAATTGTGGTCTATTTGTGGAGAGAGGAGAGAAGGAGTGAAAAACAGGGTAGAGAGACCACATTGAATCAGAGAATTTGATGCCAGTGCGTAGGGAAACAAGCTAAGATTCTTATTTCCATTGAAATGCAAATCCCACTCCTCTGTATCATTTCTTTAATTATTTGTCCGCATCGGTATTTTACCTATGAGATAGTGTTAGGAGTAAGTATTTGGAGTGCCCCGAGATATTTGAGACGAAAGGAACAAATTTATAGCGGGGAAGCTTGGGCAACACACATCATTGTTTGGCTCCTAGCACCTTATTCTCATGCAAAACGGGAACAAATATGCATCCATTTCAAAACGAGAGGGGATATTTAGTTAACCTTTCAAGACGTTTTCCTTTTTACAGTGGTCAGAGCTGCCAATTGTAATTTAGTCAGAGTACGATGTGGCCCTTGGTGCTCTTGCAAGATCCTCTTTTGTTTTTGATTGTTCCATGTTCACTTGGGGGTGGAGATTAAGAAACTTCTGGAAACATGTGACTTTATTCGTGTGAAGGGAGTGTTGTCGAAACAGGATTGCGCATAACATAGCTAATCACACTAGAGGAGAGAACATAATATTTGGCTTTATCTCCTTTTATATACCTCTCGAACTACTTAACCTTTCGTGCCAAACAAACATGCTAAGAATTAGTTGGTATAATAGATTGCGGGATGGTTCCACGAATTAAGTGTCACCTTATACTTATACTCCATCCATATTCGACAAAAAGGCATGAATTTGCCTCTGGCACGTAGATTAATGAGGGTTGCTTGTGGGCGTTATTTAGATTTACCTCTAAAAAGTGACTGAATGTTTTACCTGATTGCATTTGCCACACCTTAATTGTGCCAGATGTCTCCTCGAACACACATATGTCGCTCTCCTCGTGAAGCCTCATGCCGAATGATTCACACGCCCGTTTTCACACGGTTCGTGCCTGGCAAGTAGGAAACACTTTAAGGAGGGTTAGCAATGATACCACTCCCAATGCACCGACTTTTAACACGCTATCCTACTTGGTAAAAGGAATTGGAGACAACCACCCCCAGTATATCGTCTCTTAAATATTGTATATAAGTGATGTTGTACCTCATTTTGTTGGTTGTAGGGAATGTGCTGGCATCTCACAATTGTGTTCTACTCATGGACACCGAAGAGAAGGGGTGACAGACATGGAGAAAGATCACATTAAATCAGAGAACTTGATGTTACCACATAGGGAAACAAGCTAAGTTACCCCCCC